>NC_058130.1:376786265-376945086 GCF_016433145.1 Gracilinanus agilis
CCCTTCCCCTCCGCCCTCTACCTCCCTCTCTTCCTCCCTCCCTCGCTTTCGCTTTCCCTCTCCCTTCCTCCCTCTCCTCTCCCCTCCCTTTCTCTCTCTCCTCCCATTCTCCCCCCCACCCCCGTTCTCCCTTCCTCTCCGCCTTCTCTCCTCCTCTCCCCCTCCCCCTTTTTCTCCCCCCTCCCCCGGCGACATGCGCAGGCTCAGTTCCTGGAGGAAGATGGCGGCAGCGGAGAAGCAGAAACACGACGGGCGGGTGAAGATCGGCCACTACATCCTGGGAGACACGCTCGGGGTCGGCACCTTCGGCAAAGTGAAGGGTACGAGCTCTGGGGACCAGGCTCTCTCGCAGCCATGGAGCTGGGGGACATCCCCTCCTTCTTCCACTCCTGCCCCCCTGTTTCCCCTCATCTTTTCATCCCTCCCTTCTCCTCCCCCTCCCCCCCACTACCACCTCCCCCACTCCTCCCTCTTGGGGATGGAGCGCCGGGACCCTGGAGCCCTGGACCCGGGAACTCTCCAGTCCCGTCCCCGAGGCAACCCGGGAAGACCCTAGGTCGTCATGGAAACTGGGGCGGGGCGGGGGAGGGGGCTTGGAGGCTCCCCTTGCTGCGGGGTGTGTGTGAGGTTGCTGCTAGCCGGCTCTGCGTGACCTGGACCTGGATCCTGCCCCAGAGCTGGGAGGACCGATGCTCGACTGCCTGGTGTCGAAGGTCCTAGGGGGTCGATGGTCTCGGAACGGGTCCTGCTCCGGCGGTTCCTGAAGTGCGAGCCCCTGGGAGGTGGGAGTCCCCCGACTTCCACTGCTTCCTTTGCTAAGCCAGGACCAGCCCATTGCTCCGCAGGTCCTCTCACTGCCCAGCCTAGACTCTATTTCCGTCCTCTTTACGAGGGGAATGTACTTGGTTATCAAACCCCACCTCCCAGCCGGCTAACCTGGTCTTGGAGCACTTTTCATCTTCAGAGGTCCTCAACGGCTCCTCCGATTGTGCAGTATTGATAGGTCTATGTTTTAACTAATTACTTTTGTGCTTTCACAATTTTGGGGTAATCAGCAAGTGCCCTGTATTCTTTGTATCTTTTAGCTATTTTTGCATACTTACTCCAAATAAGGTTTTTAGTTGTACTAAAAGGTACTGTTGACTGCGTTTACTATATATGAAGATACTCACTTTTTGAGAAATTAAAACACATTATTTTACAACTGATCAGAAAGAAAAACTATACAGGGGTTCTTGGCCAGCTCTCCTGTTTCAACACCACATTTATGAAATGAAATATTAAGGAACTTTATGTCCCCTCTTTTAGACCAAATGCTGAAACGTTGCAAAATGGGTGCTGTTTAAACATTTGACATTGGCCACTGGGTACAGTACTAGATGGAACAAGTATGGCTTTTATGATAAGTTGTAATTGAAATTTTATTTTCCTATAATTTTTTGTTGCTTGGTACATGAGTGCTTAGTAAGTGTTTGTTTTAATTTGAAAGGTATATTAAAATTTGAATGGCGAAGTAAATAAATAGCTTAGTCTTGCTCTTCCAGAACTAAACAAACATTTTCTGGTTTTGTCTAGGGATGGGAGGGGAGAACCCTCTTCTCTCTCCTTTTCTGAGTCATAGAAGTGGAAAATTGCAGTATAGCTCTTAGGGAGAAACTGATTAAAACTACTTGTGAAAATTAGCAAGGCCATTTTAAGTTGAATAAATGTAAGGAACCTAAGCAAAATGACAGAATAAGTTAATGATAGTTATTAGGGTGAGTTTCTACTGGGCTAGGATTTGTTTGTATGATCCTGAAGTGAGTTGTTTGGTTCTGGTATCATTTAGAGCTCATAAGTTGTTTCTTAGTATTCATGTTTGTAAGAAACACTTATTAGCATCCTAAAAGGATATTAAAACTATTCTTGATTATTTCCCTCTGAAATTCTACCTAATATGAACCTGACCCAAGAACTAGATCAAAGTTATGTCTTTCACTTCTCTATTTGGTATTTCATTTTGTCACTTTAGAGACCCCCCCCCCCAAAAAAAAAAAAGGTTTCAAGTATAGAAATATTCATTTAAAATTTGAAAACTCCTGAATTTGGAAGGTAAAAAGTATTGCTTAAGCAGCAATTTGTTGTGAATTCAATAAGATCTTTTTGTTTGCTGCTATAATTTGGGGGGAGGGAATCCTGTAGTAACTCATCATTTTGTGAGAAAATGCTCTGTAGAATGTCAGTATTATTGGTAGAAGTGTTTTTGCTTATATTAGATAGGTGTTGGGTGAATGGATGATTAGCATTGCTTAAACTTTTTTTCCCCTTGAAGCTGTCAGGTTGCCTGTTCTATCTTTTTATACAGATAGAACCATTGGAAAAACATTTTGATTCTTGATATTTTCCTTTTTGTAAAACTTCATAGTTTACACAAAATACTTTTTTGTTTTCTTGTTGGATCTTTACATCAATCTTATGAAGTAAGCAGTTCAAGTATTATTCCTGTTTTACAGGTGAGAAAAACTGAGGCTTGGTGAATGTTATGTACCTTGTTCCAGGTCAAGGTAGTCTCTTAGTAGTGAGTTACTGAACAGTGACTCCAGCACAGGTTTTCTCACATGCCAAATTCAGTGCACTTTCCCAAATAACAGTGTTGATTCTATTGTTCCTCAAAATTATAATGGCTCTTTTTGTTTTTGGTTACCCAACCATTAATACCAGTAAGAGAGTCTTTAATTTTGTGTGTGATAGCTGTGTTATTTCCTGTATATTTATTGTTAAAATTTTAATTCCTAGTAATGGTGTTTTGCCAGAGATGGGAAATCTTTCCAAATAAAACTAGTTTCCTTAGGTTGAAATGGATCTTGATGTAGAAAAAAAAAGACTTTTTAAATGTCTTATTTCAAAAATTATATTTACTAATTCTTTTAAAGCACTCCCTTTCCCCCCAGACTAACTGGGTCACATGTCAGGTAGTGTAAATAGAAGCATTGAAAATGGAGGAGAGAGACATTTTTAGCATAAGTGCTAGACAAAAATTGGCATAGCTTGGTGACTACCTAGTATTCCATTTAGAATCACGTTCCATTAAATTATAATCTTTCATAAAATCAAGATCATGCAGCTGGTTGAGGGGAAAGCATTTGTTACATTGTTCTAAAGCATTTAGACAAAGTTACTTGTGGAAGAGGTAGAGATAATTTGGTCTTGTTAGTTTTTCAGTTTATAGTTTTGCACTTTTGAAGATAGGAAAATTCGAGTGTCAGGACCTTTGCTGTTATGACTTGCAGAACCACAACAGAACTGTCTGCAATTGTGAATAAACATATGTTTTTATCTTTCTTGTTTGGACTTCAAGCTGAATATTCTATATGAGCATTGTCATAAATAAGCTCTTGGGAGCTCTTGGAGTAAGGTTATCAAATATTGAATAAAGTGGGAAATACTTAGTGATGCACATTTCAAATAAAAGTTTTTCTTAAGCCATTTATGCAACTATTAGTGTGTTATAGATGATAGAAGAATCTTGTTTAATTTTTATAAAAGTTTGTTCCAGCTTGCAATACAAATAGCACTGGACTTGTAGTCAGAAAACCTGTATTTGGATCTTGACTTAGAAGCTGTGTGAGTTTGGAGAAATCTCAGTTTCTTCATCTGTAAATTGAGTACTAGATGATCTATAAGAAAGGAAACAAGGATGTATTAACTGTCAACCATGTGTCAGGCACTGTGCTAAGTTTCTTACAAATATATTATTTGATCTTCACAACTATTCTGTAAGGTACTGTTATCCCCCTTTTATAGTTGAGGTAAAGCTGAGGCAGACAAGTTAAGCTAATTATCCAAAGTCACACAGCTGGTAATTGAAGTGTAATTTGAATTCAGGTCTTCCTCTCTCCAAGCTGGGTGTTCTGTTCTCAATTGAGCTACCTAGCTGTCTTTATAAGAACTCTTTCAGCTCTAAATCCACATGACTATGGTTATTCTTAATTGCCCTTCTTAAATTCTTTTTGAACAAAAGGTAATAATACTGTTTCTTGATGAATTATTTATATCTGTGTGAATCTTATTTTTATTTTAAATTGTTGTGATTTTGGCTCTGAAGTAAGGTGAGAATTGGGTCTCATATAAATCTTTTTTTCCTAATTTTCTCCAAAAGGAAGGAAAAGTTATTATATTCTAACAGGGAGATTATTCTGGAAGAAAAACACAGAATTTTAGAAGTCATAACTATTTGAACCTGAGTTGAGAAGTTTCAGAGCCAGACTCTTGTTTGGAGCTAATAATAGTTTTTATTTTTGTTTTAGTCATAAATTATAGGAACAGTAATACTTTACTTATCCAGAGGTCACTCATTCAGTAATCTCACTTCTTTGGTGCTTAGCCAAGAACCTGGGTAGGCAGAAAGGCCTCTGAGTGGATAAGCTATATACTTCAAAGTAGTTGCCCCAAAAAACTCCTGCTTTTTATAATGATCATAGGATTTAGAATGGGAATTATCATAGGATCATCAAGCTGAATTTGGAAACAACTTGAGATTTGCTTGTCCAACTTTCATTAAAAAAAAATTGTATATTTTGTTTCTACATTGCTTACATTTTCTTAGTATATCCAATCCGTACCCCCCAATCCATTCCATATAACATATATTTTTTTAAATCCTTACCTTCTGCCCTAGAATCAATACTATTTATTGGTTCCAAGGCAGAAAAGAGATAAGGACTAGGCAATGAGGGTAAGTGAATCATCCAGAGTCACACTGCTAGGAAGTGTCTGAGGCCAGATTTGAACCTAGGACCTGTCTCTTAAGTCTGGCTCTCAATCCACTGAGCTACCCAGCTGCTCCCAACATAGACTATTTTAAAGAAAAAAGATAAAGAAAAGAAAAAAATCAGCTAAATGAATTAATTGAAAATATTTGAAAATTTTTGCAAAGGAAATATTTTCAATGTGTACCCTAACTACTAAGTTATAGGGCCTGGGAGAAGGCCTTCTCATCTTTCCTCTTTTGGGACTTTCTTGTTCTTTGTAGTTTTGCAATATTCTTTATCTATTAGTTGTGCCCAACTTCCTTGTTTTGTAGATGAAGATGCTGAGGCCCAGTTAATTGACTTGCCCAATTTCACAAATGCAGTAAATAAATAATAGAACTAGGGTTTGAACCCAGCAATTCTAACTTCAAATCTAATGCCTATCATAGGAGAGGCACTCAAGCCTGAAAACTGAGCCAAATTATAATAGACACAGTTCTAAAATATTTGATTATCTGGTTTCTCATTCCTCAGATAAAGAAAGAAAAGAAGAGTGGCTGCTAGAAACAAACACGATATGAGAACTAACATACTAACATCACAGGAAGAGACAGTTTTTCTATTCTTTTAGTCCATTCTCTAGCATCCCTTCTCTTGCATCCAAGTCCTTGTGTATTAGCTCTAGCCATTCATAGTTAAACTCTTACTTACCCTAGGCATAGAAATCATGTCACCCTCACCTTCCTTAGTGGGGAGGGGAGATGAGTTACCCACACGTGACAATAAGTAACAAATCAAGAACAAGGGACTGCCCTTTGGGCAGTCCAAAATTAGTGTAGAGACTGCCATTTGTCCATTTGAATTAGAGGTGGACCCACAGGAAGTGATGAAAGACACTATCTCTTTAAGTATGTTGGTTACTTCCTGTGGGGGTAGTTCCCGCCTTGAACTTGGTGCTGAAGGAGCTCCTGAGACCACAGACAGCTTCTACTCTGTATTGTCACATGGGCAAGTTAGGCTGACTTCCTTGGCCTACCTAGGCCACTTCTAAACTCTGCCTTAAGTAGGCACTAGCCTATCTGGTTGCTAGGCCTTGAGGCTTGCAGCCTAATTTATTTAGCCTTTTAACCTTCTCTCTCCATTCAGGCCTCTGCAGGCCTGGTCTAGCCTCTTCCTTTTTCTTTATTCCTATACCTTTACCTTCCTGATTGTAAAATAAAGTGCCTTAACCCGATGCTGACTTAGGTCTGATTTAATTACGGAATCAACCTGAATTGTTGATTCCTGGAGGCCACACTTTAAATACATATCTATAAAATACCTAAATTTCCCTCTTACAGTCCCTTGATCTTATCCCCTCACATCTTTTCCTGGACACTGTTTTCATAATAATTCCCTCTTTCATCTTGTCTTTTTTTTTCTACTGGCTTTTCTTCCTAACTTAAAAAGTCTTTTCTAACTTAAAAAAAAAAATCTTACCCTCCCCTCAATCTATCCTCCTATTACTACTTTCCACAGCAACAAACTTTCTATATTTTGCCTTGACTTCTTTTCCTCTCACTCACTTCTGAACCCTTAGTACTTTGGCTTCCAACCTTAGTCAATCGACTCAACTGAAATTCTCTAAAGTTACCATTGATATCTTAACTGCCATATATAATAGCTTAAAAAAAATTTTTTTTACATATTGATACAATTTTTAATAGTCCTTTTCTGATACTTGGAATCATGTGTGATCTATTCTACAATTCATATTTCCATGTTTGTTATATTGGAAAAGAAGACACTGCTTATCCTATACGACTATATTGTTACACCAGAGAAAAATTCATATAGTAAAATAAAAAAAGAAAGGTATGCTTCAATTTGTATTTAGACACTGTCAGTTCCTTCTATGGCAGTGGTTCACAAACTTTTTTGGTCTACCGCCCCATTTCCAGAAAAAATATTACTTAGCCCCCTGGAAATTAATTTTTTAAAAATTTTATTAGCAATTAATAGGAAAGAAATGCACCTGTGGCCATCACCGCCCTCCCGGGTCATTGCAGTGCTCACTTTGGGAATCACTGTTCTATGGTTTTGATTAGCCTTTTTTCATCATGGATTCTTTGGGATGGCCTTGGATCCTTGCAATGCTGATGATAGTTCATTCATTCACAGTTGATCATAGTACATTATTGCTATCACTGTATACATATAATGGCTTTTTCTTAATTCTTTTGTACTTCTGCTATATTTAGTGTGATTGACCACCTTTTCCTGCTGAATATATATATCTTCTTCCTGTTTGCCTCTTATTGTCTTGCCTTCTCAGTGCCCCTTGGTGGTTCATCTTCCATATTTTGCCCTGGAACTGTAGGTATACCCCCAAGAATATTGTCCAACATCCTTCTAAATCCTTTTTTTTGCTTCATAAACCTTTTTAAAAACCCTCACCTTCCGTCTTAAAATCAATACTGTGGGGGGCAGCTGGGTAGCTCAGTGGATTGAGAGCCAGGCCTAGAGACAGGAGGTCCTAGGTTCAAATCCGGCCTCAGACACGTCCCAGCTGTGTGACCCTGGGCAAGTCACTTGACCCCCATTGCCTACCCTTACCACTCTTCCACCTATAAGTCAATACACAGAAGTTAAGGGTTTAAAATAAAAAAAAAAATTAAAAAAAAAAATCAATACTGTGTATTGGTTCCAAGGCAGAAGAGTGGTAAGGGCTAGGTAGTGGAAGTTAAGGGACTTGCATAGGGTCATAGAGCTAGGAAGTATTTAAAGGCAGATTTGAACCTAAGACCTTCACTGAGCTACTCAGCTGCCCTCTCATAAACCTCTTTGTCAGTCTGATAAAGCTTATGGACTCTGTAGAAATGCATAAAATAAAGTGCTTAGGATTATAAAGGAAACCAATTATATTGAAACAGTTGTAAAATTTAAAAAAAAATTTTTTTTTAAAACCCTTACCTTCCATCTTGGAGTCAATACTGTGTATTGGTTCCAAGGCAGAAGAATGGTAAGGGCTAGGCAATGGGGGTTAAGTGGCTTGCCCAGGGTCACACAGCTAGGATGTGCCTAAGGCTAGATTTGAATTTAGGACCTCCTATCTCTAGACCTGGCTCTCAATCCACTGAGCCACTCAGCTGCCCCCCCAAAATTTTTTTTAAAAAGAAGGCCATGGATCCCAGATTAACAGCTCCAACTCCACAGTCTTGTCTTGGTGACCTCCTCAGCTCCTATAGGTTTAATATCTTAATGGAGATTGACTCCTCAATCTGTATATCCAGACCTACTGAGCTTTAGTCCCATGTCATTGTCTGCCCAATTGGACATCTCAAACTGACTGTCCTATAGACATCTCAAACTTACCATTTAGAACGTTAGGATTCTTTCAGTTCTCAGAACTCACTGGCTCTCCTCTTAAATCTCCCCTCTTCTGAACTTATATGTTGCCTTGCTCTCACTCAGATAAGATTGCTCATTCTCTAATCATCTTTCTCGCTTACCTTGTGTAAGCATGTCCAAAAGTCTTAGTGTAATTTTAAGCTATAAAAGCTTAAAAGTACTCTTGAGACTTTTGGAATACTCTGCGTAATCAGTCATTTCCCAAAAGAGTCATCTAAGTGGCACAGTAGATACATAAATACATATGGGCCTTAGAATCAGGAATACTTGAGTTCAACTCTTACCTCAGACGCTAGTCTTGTTACCCTGTGCAACTTACTTAACCTCTTTGTGCTTCAATCAGCCAATATATAAGGGTTTACTGTGTACTAGTCACTATGCTAAGTATTTTGGATACAAAAAGAGGCAAAAGACAGTCTTGCCTTTCAGGAGATTAATGAGAGAGACATCTAATGAGAGAGACAACATGCAAACAAATATATACAAAGCAAGCTAAATATATGATGAATGAGAAGTAATCAATAGGAGGGAGGCACTAGCATTAATAGTTGTTAGGGAAGACTTCTACTAAATGAAGGGATTTTAATGGGTCTTAAAGGAAAGTAGGGAGGTCCTTTAGGTGGAATGAAGGAGGGAGAGTGTTCCAGCTGTGAGAGACAGCCAGAGAAATAGCCAGAACTAAGATATGGAATGTCTTGTTCATGGAACAGATAGGAGACCATTGCCATTGAATAAAAAAATAGGTATTGGGGCAGTAAAGTATAAGAAAACTGGAAAGACAGGAGAGGGCTAGTTTAGGAAAGGCTTTGAATGCCAAGTAGGAGATTTTGTATTTAATAATCGAACATAATGGACTTCTCTACTAGAAGCAATGCAATGATCCAGAACAACGCTAAGGGACTTATGAGAAAGAAAACTAGCAACATTAAGAGGAAGAACTGTGGGAGTGGAAACACAGAAGGAAAACAACTGCTTGAACACATGAGTTGATGGGGATATGATTGGGGATGTAGATGCTAAACAATCACCCTAGTGCAACTATTAATAATGTAGAAATAGATCTTGATCAATGATACATGTAAAACCCAGTGGAATTGCGTGTTGGCTATGGGGAGGGGTGTATGGGGGGGAGAGGGAAAGTACATGAATCATGTAACCATGAGAGAATATTCTAAAAAAAATTAAATATAATTCTAATAGCTTAAAAAAAAGATTTTGTATTTGATTTTGGAGGCAATAGGGAACCTTTTTTTTAAAATGGGGGGTTAACATGGAGAGATCTGTGATTTAGGAAAATTACTTTGGTGGCTTAATGGAAGATGGATTGGACTGGGGAGTTGAGGTGGGAAGAGCCACCCATAGATTATTACACTAGTCCAAGCATGTGGTAATGAGAGCCTGCAGTGTCAGAGAGAAGGGGGCTTATAAGAGATGTTGCAAAAATGAAATTGACAGGTCTCATTAAAAGAATGGATATGGAGAGTGAGGAGTTTAGGATGACTATTTCCAAGCCCAGCGGACTAGGAGAATGGCTTTGCCCTTTATAGTATAGGGGCAGAGATGATGAATTTATTTTGTACATGTTGAGTATGTCTTCAGTTTGAGATATGTGAAAGACAATTGGAGATTCAAGATTGGAGGTCAGCAGAATTTGGAATAGGATAGGTGGTAGAGCTGAGAGTTGCCAGCATAGAGATGGCAGCTGATGATAAGTGAAGTAGTGTAGAAGAGGAGAGAAAGGGGCCCAGGACAGAACTCTGAGGAACACCTGTGATTAGAGGACATGATCTGGAGCCTCAGTTTCCTTATCTATGAAATGGGGATAATAATAGCACCTACTTCACAGGGTTGTTATGAGATTCAAACATATAAAGCTCATCGTAAACCCTAATGCATTATTTAAATGCCACCTATCATCATCATCTTTAATAAATGTTGTCATCTCTAATTTCAAAATATTTCTTCTATGTATGTCTTCTTCTCCACTCATTTGTACAGCTACTTCCATAGCTGGTCTCCCTACTTCAAGTTTTTTTCCCTCTGAAATCTTCCCTCTGTAATCCTCACTCTATTCAGCTGTCAAAGTCTTCTCTTCAGTAAACTTCAGTGGTTTCCTGTTACGTCCATGATCATATATCAAGTTCTTTGTTTGGTATTTATCCTATTCACAACATGTCCTCTTCTTGCCTTTCTGGTCTTCTTTATTCCCCACCTTCTTAATGTTCCTTGCACAGAACACCCCATCTCCTGTCTACATGCCTTCGTACTCACTGTTTTGCCTGGAATGCTTTCTGACCTCATGGAATTTCTGGCTTCCTTTGAGTCTTAACTCAAACAACACTTTCTCTAAAAGGCCTCTCCCAGGGCCCAATCTAGGCAGGTATAGAGTGAGACAAGGATTCTGAAATATGTCCTGTGTGTTGATTTGTTTTGTCAGTGACTGACTCTCTTCTGATTTCTCAATATATATGTGATAGATATGAAAAAGTGTTAACAAAGCACTTTTAAAAAATGTACAGAAGAGGGCAGCTGGGTAGCTCAGTGGATTGAGAGCCAGGCCTAGAGACAGGAGGTCCTAGGTTCAAATCCGGCCTCAGACACTTCCCAGCTGTGTGACCCTGGGCAAGTCACTTGACCCCCATTGCCTACCCTTACCAATCTTCCACCTATAAGTCAATACACAGAAGTTAAGGGTTTAAAATTAAAAAAATAAAAATAAAAAAAATGTACAGAAGAAAAAAATGAATGGAAGGGGATACAAATATAGCAGTTTTCCTACTATTTTATTAAACTCTTTGTATCTTCAATGCTTAACATATAGTAAACAGTTACTGCTTGTTTACTGATTGAAAAAAATCTTTATGCCAGAAATAATTTATTATACAGTCCTTTTGTTGTACCTTGAAAGGATTGTGTTTGTTAATTAAATTCTCAATCAAAAAGAAAACTTTAAAAATGATTAGTTGTGAACCTAATGCTTTAAATCAAAATTAAAAAAAAAGTTTTATCTTTTGAAAACACAAGTCATTTCCTAACATTGAATATTTCCATCCAACAAAGAAAAACAGTTACAAAAAATTGGCAGACATTTATTACTAAGTTTGCATATGTGGTTATGTAAGCCACATTTTTTGTATGTAATCCACTAATTCTACCTGGTACAAGAAGTGTGATTTATCTGTTCCCTAAGGCCAGAATTTGTCATTGCAGTTGTCTGGGTCTTACTGTTTTTCATATATGCTATTGTAGCTGTGTTTATTTTCTGGGATCTTTTAAATTTTTTTTTAAAAGCCTTTACCTTTTGTCTTAGAATCAGTAACTACTCTGTATTAGTTCCAATGCAGAAGAGTGGTAAGTAAAGGCTAGGCAGTGGGGGTTAAGTCACTTGCCCAGGGTCACACAGCTAGGATTCGAGTTCTGATTTGAATCCAGGACCTTCCATCTCTAGATCTGGTTCTCAGTCCACTAAGCCACCTAACTCCCCCCCCCCCCCAAACTAACTGTTTCATTTCATTTTTATCTTCCCTTGTTTCTCTAAATTCCACATATATATCATCTCTAATGGTATAGTGCTAATCTCATCTACCATAATTGATTGTCTTTTTTTCAACTTATTGAGCACAGTTTTTGATGCCCTTAATATTTTGGTTTATATGGGACCACAAAAAATACAAATTAATCAAAGAATTAAAAAGTAGGGCTAAATGAAAGCAGCCCTTTTTTTGGGGACCTATTAGCTCAGGGACAATTTTGTGGGTCTGTTAGTTAAATAAGACAACATATACAGCATATACACATACATATATACATACCCTTTATATTTAATGACATTTTTATGAAATATTTGCCATTCATTACACTAAAGGAAAAAAATTGAATAAGTTTGTTGTAACTTTGATTCTTGTATTTTCTATTTCCAATTAACTTATGGACTTTGCTATTGATATTACTTATTTATTTATTGCACATAGTAGGCATTTAGTAAATCCTGGTTGGATTAGATTGGATAGGATTTCACTCACTGCTGGCCTCTGATAGCATGGGAACAGGCTGTCACTTTTCACTTGACATTCCTGAAGCCATTGTCCCTGTCACCAGATCTAAAGATGAGAAATATTATATGATTTTTTTGATTATGTGCATTAAAAAAATTGTTTTCTTTAGTACTTCTCCATTAGCTTTGATAATAGCCTCTGTTTGGTCAGTAGGACCTTTTTATCTTTTGAATGCATAATAGGAGATAGGCAATTCATATGCTTTTATAGGAAGGGTAAATTAAATTTAAGTATACTTTGGTTAAAATGCAGCCAAAATTCAATAAACAGTAATTTTGGTCAGAAACAGTCATTTAATTATGATTTTTTTTTAAACCCTTGTACTTCGGTGTATTGTCTCATAGGTGGAAGAGTGGTAAGGGTGGGCAATGGGGGTCAAGTGACTTACCCAGGGTCACACAGCTGGGAAGTGGCTGAGGCCGGGTTTGAACCTAGGACCTCTTGTCTCTAGGCCTGACTCTCACTCCACTGAGCTACCCAGCGGCCCCTATGATTTATTTTATAATTAAAATTGAACGTTTATATATCACTCCAGTATCTTGCTATATGGTCCCAAAACTCCTAAGAAACTGGCAGCAAGCCAGTAGCTAGCTCCACATTTAAAATAATAATTCAGACAGAACTTTTTTCCCCCAATACTGTGCATTACCACTAGGAATATGATAAAAATACTTAATTTTTTTTTTTTTTAGCTATCACGATAGCTTGCCAATAGAGCCTTCTCTTTTGCCAGACAAAGCAAAAGGACACCTTTACTTTGTCTTGATGGCATCTGCCTCAAGTCACATCTGTAGCCTCACCAACCCTAATGAGTGGAGAGTTAGCCCTCTAGAGGCAAATTTTACTAATGCATTTGGTTTGATTTCTGTAGTAGTTTATCATGTTTTTTTTTTTTTTCTTGTGAATATTGAGTAAGTGTTTCCTTGGTTTGTGTTACTTTTTTTAGCATCACTTCATTCAATTCTTTCTAAATTCCTCTGAATTCTTCATATATGCTGTTTCTGATAGTACCATAATTTTTTTCCCCTAATTTACCATAATTTGTTTTGTCATTCTCCAATCAATGATTTCCCACACGATTTTCAATTTTTTTTGCTATCATAAAAAGTGTAAATGCTTTAAATATTTTCATATATGTGGGTTTTTTTTTTCTCTCTTGGATTTTGTTGGGGTATATACCTACTTATAATATCCCTAGGTCAAAGAATATAAACAGTTTAGAAACTTTTTAGCATAGCCTTTTCTTTTAAAGAGTTCTCAAGAAACATGAACTTTCCATATGCAAAGAAAAGGAAAAAAAGGATTATGTATGAAACTGTGAAACTGCTATGTCTAACTTGTTTTTTTTGAAGCATACATTAACTTTAGTACCAACACTGTCCTCTATCTCTCCTGCTCCTGAATTCTTTTCTGTGTATTTTTAACCTGTGCCATTTTTCTTTCTTTTCTTCTGAATCAGTATCCCTAGTCATTATTATATCATTAAATGCCAAACACCATGCTAAGTAAAAGACAAAGCATTCATCTCTACCCACCTAGCCCTCCACTCTTTCTCAGTATAAACTTTTCCTTGTAACAAATAGTCATTCAATACAAATCTGTATTGGTAGTATTTTCCTTTTTTTTCTGATGTGAGGTGAAATCTTAGAGTTGCATTTTTCTTATAATTAGTGATTTGGAACATTTAAAAATAGGGCCGTGGTATTTTGTATTCCTAATTTTTAAAAACATTGTCTTTTGACACTTTTTTGTTAGTTTCATATATGTGTACTAGTTTCCTTTTATGTTTTTGATATCAGGCTTCAGATATTTTGTGAGAATATGTTTTCCCCATTGGCAAGTTTTCGTTATTCTAGTTCTGTTGATTTTGTCTTAGGAAAATTTTTCATTTTTCGTTATTTGTCCCTTGTTTAGTTATGAAATTTCCCTCAAACCAGAGATTTTAAAGGTTTGCCTTTAAAGAAGAGAATTTCTCTAGAATTGTTCTATGTTTTTTTGTTTGTTTTGTTTTGTTTTTCAAATGATGTGACCTTTTATGTTAAGAAAACGTATCCATTTGGAACTTATTTTAATATATGGTGGAGGTGTTGGTTCAAATCTAATTTCTGTCAAACTGTTTCCCCAGTTTTTCTAATTCTGTCAACCTCTTTTCCCAGTTTTCTCAGTAATTCTTGTTGGATAGAAAGTCTTTTCCTAGTAGTTTATATTTTAGGGTTAAATAAATATTGGGCTTCTGGTTCCTTTGCCTCTGGATCTTGGTTACTTTATCTGTTCTATGCTTGAATTTTACAGACTGAGTTAACTTACTATAGTTGTTGAATTTCCATCCATAATCCAAGATCAGCATGCAAATATATGATTTCAATATTTTCTCTGCCTACCTTGCTCTGACATGAATGGAAAATAATTTTCTCATCTTCAAAAACAAAAATCTTGAATCACTTTTAAAGTGATATAAAATTACTTCATGAAGAAGTAGGGCAATAAAGAGAAGTGCTTAAATAGCCTTTTCCAGTATCCTTGGTCCTTGTGGAAGGTAACTAATAGAATTATCAGTCCAGCTGAGTTCTAATTTTATCAAATTTTATTTTTCCTAAAGTTGGCAAGCATGAGTTGACTGGGCACAAAGTTGCTGTGAAGATCTTGAATCGACAGAAAATTCGAAGCCTTGATGTGGTAGGGAAAATTCGCAGAGAAATTCAGAACCTCAAGCTTTTCAGACATCCTCATATCATCAAGCTGTAAGTTAGGATTAAATGTTAACTGTTAAATTATAACTACTTAAGTGTTAGTTATATCCACTCTAACTTCTTTTATCTTTTGTTAATATCCTTATTTTGTTTGAAAAGAAAGATGGCTAACTTTCCCTTTTTTTTGTCTTTGTTGTTTTATTCACTAATAATTACATTTCTGTAATACTTTTCCATGTACAAAGTACTTTAAAATAGATTTGCGGGGAAAGCAGGGCTTGGATCAGGCTTATTTTATACCACTGGGGAGCCTGAAACACAAATGTGACTTCCTTAAGGATATAGAGATAATAAAGACCTGGAGGAGCCAGGACTCAGACCAAGAGCATTTCACTTGTAAGCCTTATGCAGTGGTCTTCAAACCAGAGACCATGTCATGTTCTGTACTGGCCATTCTATTTGCCTAAAATGCTTCCCCTCCTCACTCTGTCTCTCAGAATACCTGGCTTTGAAATTTCAAGGCTCAGCTCCACAGCTACCTTCCTCATGGGACCTTTTCTGAACACCACGCCCCAGTTTCCAATCCCTTTCCCCCTAAATCACCTTGTATTAATTTGTATATATGTGTACATCCAGCTCTGCTATAATGCTAGATATGCATTCCTCAGAAGCACTGCTCTATGGGATATCACACAGTAACAGCTGTGGTTTATGGGAAAAATGAGGTGTGGGCCTAACACTCAAATCTTTTGTCAGTGACATTTTTTTAAAAAGACATTTTTGAAAAAAAGTAGCACAGTTTTTTGTTTTTGTTTTTTTTACACATGATAGATGGTTAAGAAATACCTACATACTAAAGTAGTGGCTCTGTCTGTGGCCTCTGGCTACTTGCTCTCCTGCTCCTGAAACAAGTTGGGCTGGCCTCAACTCTGGGCCTTAGGCGTAGAGGCCCTGAACAAAAGGAGTCAATGAAGCACTGATTAGCCATATTGCACTAGAAGTTGTGCAATGACATTTTACAAAGACTGTAGTTTAGTTGTGATAATGAGTTTTGGAAAAATTGTAGCTTTTAAGTTGTTGGGAAATGGTGTAGTTTTCTGACTACTTTCATTGTTTCTCACAGGAGAAATTGCACAGATGCAAACTTGAAATACACATTATGCTCAAAATGTTCCCTACTATATCAATCTCAATGGAACAAATAATCTAGCTAGATTGTAAGATCTTTGACAATAGGAACTATTTCAACTTCTGTCTTTGTATCTTCAGAACCTAGTACAGTGCTTAGCAGAGTGGTACTTAAGAAATGTTTAAATATTTTGTTATGTTTTGTTATCTTTTTGTTTACAGATTTTTAAAAGTATATTTTAGAGATAACTGGTAGGTAACTAAAAGATACATTATATTGTTAAGTATTTTGAAATTCATTTTGAACTTTTGTGAAACTTGCTACTATTTGTTTTGAATTTTACTATAAGATTATTTCTCTCATCAGGTATCAGGTCATTAGTACACCATCTGACATTTTCATGGTAATGGAATATGTGTCCGGAGGAGAGCTGTTTGATTATATTTGTAAAAATGGAAGGGTAAGTGATTCTAACTTCATATTGAAGTGGTATGTATTTTTTTTTTTAAACCTTTTCCTTTCTAGAATCAATACTGTGGATTGGTTCCAATGCGGAAGAGCAGTAAGGGCTAGGCAGTGTGTGTGTGTGGGGGGTTAAATGATTTGTTCAGGGTTATACAACCAAAAAGGGCCTGAGGCCAGATTCAAACCTAGGATCTCTCAACTCTAGGCCTGTCTCAATCTAGTGAGCTACTTAGCTACCCCTGTGGCATGTATTGTGTAATTATGCCTGAGAAGTTTAAAAGTGTCAGTTGGAGAGAGTATTTTTTTAAATGATAGATTGATTTAATTCAAGTGCTATGATCATTTAGTCCAAATGTTCTAGTCTAGTTTCCTCAGGTACCTCCTTCATTGGAATCTTGGAGTCATACAATTTTTAGAGATGGAAGGATCTTAGAGATCCAGTCCAAAACTTAGTTCTTAGAGACATTGACTTGCCTGTATATGTATGTGTGTAGACATGAAATGTATACACAATTCATTAGTAGCAGAATTGGATTGTTTTCCTTCTTCCTTTTCAAACCCTCTTTGCCTTCCTACCTTTATGCTAGGGCCTGACTCTCAGTGAGAAATTAGACAGACTATAATAGTTAGAACAGGCTTTATGATGAAGTTTTAGAGTCCTGGAATTTTAGAATTGTAAGAGATCCCAAAAATCAGCTTTTCTAACCACATTTTATAAATGAAGAAATTTTTTTTGCTTTAAATTAAAAATTTTTAGCCTAAAATTAAATTAAAATTTGCCTGAAACCACACATTTAGTAAAAAAGCTAAAACTAGAATGCAGGTGCATTGATTCTTAGTCCAGTGTGCTTCCTGCTGCTTCCCTCACCACTGCCTCTTTTGTTCTCAGCTAAACCAGATTAATTCATTTTGTTCATGTTTGTTTTAAATGTTTCATTCAGATTTGTTTTTAGGCTTGCCTGCGTCAGTAGATTTGGGGGAGTGGAATAAGTTTATAGTAGTCATTTGGATGTAGTGCTACAATAATGCTTACTTCAGTGTTACAGGCAGAAAATTGCATATTTGAAAGTAAAATGGGCTCTCAGAATTAAATGGCATATCATAAAGCCTCTCAAAGGTGAAATCATGTGCAACCTTATGTATACACACATTAGCAAGTAAATATTGAAGGAATACATACTCTTTCATAGAAAATTTCATAGAAAATAAGCAATTTAAATAGTCAGTTTTAGGATTATACTTTGTAATTTTTGCTTTCAAGTCATTGTTTGGCTTTTGAAAGAAATTGAAATAGATACTTTCTATCAAAGCCAATTAAAAATATAAACAGTAAAATGTCACTATGTTTTAGAAGTAAAATAATATTGCCATTCCCTTACCATATTTTTCTGTCTACTGCTAATAACCTAAGACTTAGTTAAAATAAGCAAGAAGTTGTTAACTTTTTCAAGGATTTTTTTTTTACCTTGGTGTTTCTAGTCATCCCTGCCCTAGGAGAACTTGTAAACATTTTATATTCTGTATTTTAAGCTTTAGGAACATTCCCTTCCAATTGAGACAATTAGGTGCCTCCCTGTGAACAGAGTACTGGACCTGAAGTCAGAAAAATCTGAGTTCAAATCTAGTCTCAGATGCTTACTAGCTCTGTAGCTCCGAGCAAGTCATTTACTCTATCTACCTTAATTTGCTTAACTCTGTAATTGAGAAATAAAATAAACCCACCTTATAGGGTTGTTTCAAGAATCAAATGAAATAATATTTATAAAGTGCTCAGCACCGTGCCTGACACATAGTAGGTGCTTAATAAATGCCTATTCCCTTCTCTCCTTTCTAATTCTTTCACCTCTTCCATCTCCATCTTACCATCAAAACTCAAATTCCTCACTATTTAACTTCTATCATATTTTAGCATTTCTGTAATCTTGTATCCTCCTTTATTATACACTGATAAAATGGCCCTTGTTGCTGTTTTATTATCTATAATAATAATAATCATAGAATAATAAAGTACTTGAAGGGACCTTGGAGACCATCTAGTTTAAACTATACAAGGACAAGAAAGTAGTCATCATTCCTAAAATACTATCCTCTTGTTTTTATTGATGACCCAATAAGTCAAGACAACACACTCCTTTTATTTACTTATTTTTATAATTAATTAATTTAGAACATTTTTCTATGATTACAGGATTCATGTTCTATCCCCCATAGCCGACGCACAATTCCACTGGGTTTTACGTGTGTCATTCTTCAAGACCTATTTCCATAATATTGATATTTGCACTAGGGTGCTTGTTTAGAGTCATTATCCCCAAACATATCCCCATCAACCCATGTGTTCAAGCAGTTGTTTTTCTTCTGTGTTTCTACTCCCACAGTTCTCCCTCTGGATGTGAATAGCTTTCTTTCTCATAAGTCCCTCAGAATTGTCCTGGATCATTGCATGGTTGCCAGTACAGAAGTCCATAACATTTGATTTTATCACAGTGTATCAGTCTCTGTGTATAATGTTCTCCTGGTTCTGCTCCTTTCACTCTACATCAGTTCCTGGAGGTCATTACAGGTCACATGGAATTCCTGCAGTTTATTATTCCTTTGTGCACAATAGTATTCCATTACCAACAGATACCACAATTTGTCCAGCCATTCCCCAATTGAAGGGCATACCCTTGTTTTCCAGGTTTTTGACACCACAAAGAGTGCGGCTATAAATATTTTTGTACATGTCTTTTTCCTTATGGTCTCTTTGGGGTATAAACCCAGCAGTGGTATGGCTGGATCAAAGGGCAGTCTTTTAGAACTCTTTGGGCATAGTTCCAGATTGCCATCCAGAATGGTCGGATCAATTCACAACTCCACCAGCAATGCATTAATGTCCCAATTTTGCCACATCCCCTCCAACATTTATTACTTTCCTTTGCTGTTATGTTAGTCAGTCTGCTAGGTGTGAGGTGGTACCTCAGAGTTGTTTTGATTTTCATTTCTCTAATTATTAGAGATTTAGAGCATTTTTTCATGTGCTTATTGATAGTTTTGATTTCTTTATCTGAAAATTGCCTATTCATGTCCCTTGCCATTTGTCAATTGGGGAATGGTTTGATTTTTGTCAGAGGTTTTTATTATAAATATTTTTTCCCAATTTGTTGCTTCCCTTCTAATTTTGGTTGAATTTGTTTTGCTTGTACAAAACCTTTTTAATTTAATGTAATCAAAATTATTTATTTTACATTTTGTAATTTTTTCTAACTCTTGCTTGGTTTTAAAATCTTTTCTTTTCCAGAGATCTGACAAGTATACTATTCTGTGTTTATCTAATTTGCTTATAGTTTCCTTCTTTATATTCAAGTCATTCACCCATTCTGAGTTTATCTTGGTATAGGGTGTGAGATGTGGATCTAAACCTAATCTCTCCCATATTGTTTTCCAATTTTCCCAGGAGTTTTTGTCAAATAGTGGATTTTTGTCCCAAAAGCTGGGATGCTTGGGTTTAACATAGACTGTCTTGCTGAGGTCACTTACCCCAAGTCTATTCCACTGATCTTCCTTTCTGTGCTTTAGCCGGTGACCACTGTTTTATAGTTCAGTTTAAGATCTTGTATTGCTTGGCCACCTTCCTTCACATTTTTTTTCATTATTTCCCTTGATATTCTTGATCTTTTATTCTTCCAAATGAACTTTGTTATAGTTTTTTCTAATTTAGTAAAAATGTTTCTTGGTAGTTTGATAGGTATGGCATTAAATAAGTAGATTAATTTGGATAGTCATTTTTATTATGTTAGCTTGTCCTACCCATGAGCAATTAATGTTTTTCCAATTGTTTAGATCTAGTTTTAATCGTTTGGAAAGTGTTTTGTAATTGTGTTTGTCTTGGCAGGTAGATTCCTAAGTACTTTTATTTTGTCTAGGGTGATTTTAAATGGCATTTCTCTTTCTAACTCTTACTACTGGGATGTATTGGAAACATATAGAAATGCTGATGATTTATGTGGGTTTATTTTGTATCCTGCTACTTTGCTAAAGTTGCTGATAAGACCATCATATCATCTACAAAGAGTGATAGCTTGGTCTCCTCGTTGCCTATTTTAATAACTTCAATTTCTTTTTCTTCTCTAATTGTTACTGCTAGTGTTTCTAGTACAATGTTAAATAATAGAAGTGATAATGGGCATCCTTGTTTCATTCTTGATTCTTATTGGAAGGCTTCTAATTCATCCCTATTGCAGATGATACTTGCTGATGGTTTTAGATATATACTGTTTATTATTTTAGGAAAGGCCCTTCTTTTCCTATACTTTCTAGTGTTTTCAATAGGAATGGGTGTTGTATTTTGTCAAAGGCTTTTTCTGCATCTGTTGATCATGTGATCTTTGTTGGTTTGCTTGTTGACATGGTCAATTTTGTGGATGGTTTTCCTAATGTTGAACCATCCTTACATTCCTGGTATAAATCCCACCTGATCATAATGAATAACCCTCGAGATCACTTGCTGGAGTCTTTTTGCTAGTATTCTACTTAAGATTTTTACATCTATGTTCAATAAGGAGATTGGACTGTAGTTTTCTTTCTCTGTTTTTGGTCTGCCTGGCATTGGAATCAGTACCATATTAGTGTCATAAAAGGAATTTGGTAGAACTCCTTCTTTGCTTATCGTGTCAAATAGTTTGTATAGTATTGGGATTAGTTGTTCTTTGAATGTTTGATAGAATTCACTTGTGAATCCATCAGGCCCTGGGGATTTTTTCTTAGGGAGTTCTTTGATGGCTTGTTCGATTTCTTTTTCTGATATGGGATTATTTAAGTATTCTATTTCTTCTGCTGTTAATCAAGGCAATTTATATTTTTGTAGATATTCTTCCATATCGCCTAGATTGCTGTATTTATTGCCACATAATTAGGCAAAATAGTTTTTAATGATTGCCTTAATTTCCTCTTCATTAGAGGTGAGGTCTCCCTTTTCATCTTTGATACTGTTAATTTGGTTTTCTTTCCTTTTTTTTAATTAGATTGACCAGTACGTTGTCTACTTTATTTGCTTTTTTCAAAGTGCCAGCTTCTAGTCTTATTTATTAATTCAGTAGTTCTTTTACTTTTGATTTTATTGATTTCTCCTTTAATTTTTTTTTTAATTTTTTAAACCCTTAACTTCTGTGTATTGACTTATAGGTGGAAGAGTGGTAAGGGTAGGCAATGGGAGTCAAGTGACTTGCCCAGGGTCACACAGCTGGGAAGTGTCTGAGGCCGGATTTGAACCTAGGACCTCTTGTCTCTAGGCCTGACTCTCAATCCACTGAGCTACTCAGCTGCCCCTTCTCCTTTAATTTTTTAGGATTTCTAATTTAGTTTTCATCTGGGGATTTTTAATTTGTTCGCTTTCTAGTTTTTTAATTTGCATGCCCAATTCATTGACCTCTGCCCTCCCTAATTTGTTAATATTTGCACTTAAGGATATAAATTTCCCCAAGTACTACTTTGGCTGCATCCCATAGATTTTGGTAAGAAGTCTCATCATTGTCATTCTCTTCAATGAAATTATTGTTTCTATGATTTGTTCTTTAACTAACTGATTTTGGAGAATCATATTATTTAATTTCCAATTAATTTTTGGTTTTCCCCCTTGCTAGTTATTATTTTTATTGCATTATGATCTGAAAAGGTATTTCCTTTAATTATGACATTTAAAAAAAGGTTAAGAACCCCTGGCCTCTGAATTCTTTATGTACACATGCCGATCTCTTTAGGCTGTTTCATCTTTTTTTGTCATTAGCAATGTTTTTTCAAAATTTCATTCTTGGGGGTTTCCTATCCATTTTGGGCTTATTTCACTTGTAGAATTTTAATCTTACCTATTCTTTCAGTTTTCATAATGAAACAAGACATTTGTTCAGTGTTTCTGCTTATAAAGCTACATAAATTGTCATTTGGTCTTCATAATAGTCTTATAAGCTAAATAGAATAAATATCTATTTTTTTTTAAACCCTTGTACTTCGATGTATTGTCTCATAGGTGGAAGATTGGTAAGGGTGGTGTAAAAATGAAAAATGATAAAGGCTAGTATAAATATATAAATTAGTATTTTAATTAAAGCCATGTTGATAGATAAAATCATTAGACCACGCGCTTGTAAGCATTCAAAACTGCCGCCACCTCCATTTTGTTTCCTGTTTCCTCGCCATCGCCTACTCGCCAAAGAGACCACTCCCTCCTAACCCACGAGATTTAAGCTCTCCCCTGCGTCAAGACGTCGGAGACGGAAATCAGTTGGACCATGTTGGATCACGGGAAATGTAGTTTTATACATTTCCCAAATTACTTTTTACAATTCCCCGTGAGGTCTGGCAAAAAAAAAGGTTAGTCCTTTTTTCTTCGCTGGACCTGTAAAAATAGCAACTTCTAAATTTTTCAGGAATTTTGGGGATAAAAGAAATAGATGAACAAATGGTTAAAATTAGACGCATTGACAAAAAACCAATTTGGGGGGCTGTCCCCCATTGGCACAACAGTGTACAATTTAAAACAATACATACAACTCAATTTCAACTCCCCATAGTTCAATCAACTGCACCCCAAAGTTCAATTTTTGGTCTTCATGGTACAGTGAAGGCTTTTCAGACATCTTCATGGTGTCTTCACCAAAACAAGTTCGTCATCTGGATTCTGGGGAGATGGCAAGATCCTTATCCTGAAATTATTCTCAAAAGAATTTAAACTTTACATTATAGATTACAAAACATACATTTTCTTCTAAGATTTTATATAATTCCCCGTGAAATTACTCCTAAAAGAGTTAAATAAATATACATATATTTTTACATTATCGAATTTTAAAAAACTTAACAGATATCCCCGTGAGATAATTCTTAAACACACCTTTTTTCTAAAAAAGGGTATCTCAGGTCAGGTAAGGATGACAAAATACAAAGAATAGAATTCAAGAAAAAAGATGAAAAATTAACTTGTGAAATGAAATGTAAAATGTGCAAAAAATCTGGGGAAAATAAACTTAGACCTTTGAATGAAGGTCTAATTAAAGTGAATTCCGCAGTGTGCAATTACCCATCCAGGGCCAGGACTTAAGGAAAATGTCTCTCTCTGATCTGACTTATCATCAGCTTTTTAGGGAAGTGAGCCAAATAAATAACCAATCTTAGGTGCTTTCTAGGAATCTAAGTCGAGGGGACCCACGTCCTCTAAAGTTTTAGAAAAGACTGGGACTCCAGGACTCAAAACCCAATTTCCAAGCCCGAAAGTATTGGCATAGAACTGCTATTTCCAAGCAGATTTTAGTCAGTCAAGTCTCTGACCATGTGCTTTCTTTAGCACTATTAATGGCTTTCATATTCCCTTCTGGAATCAGAGAGGCATTTAAATCACAGTCCTATAGGCTCAGGTATTTGCTGTAGAATTAGAAAAAAGATAAATAATGATTATATATGTACTTCCAGTACAAGATGATAAAAAGGAAAAATCAATTTCTCATTAGAAAAATATTTCAAAAATCAAAAATATATATATATATATAGCTTAGAATTAGAAGGGTTTTGTAACCCAAAAATGAGGTTTTCATTTTGTGAGTGTAAATGGATCTTACAAAAAGCAGATTCACAATGCACATTCAAATAGAGTACCATTATTTCCAATAGCACATTTTAAACAATAAACAGTGATGTTTAAAATCATATACTTGTTACAACCTGTAACCCTTGGCAAATGCTGTTATTGCTTCCATAGCAAAATGTGATATTTAAAAAAGAAACCTTCTGGTATAATCATCCTCAGATAAGAATATACAGGAGCTCCTTGGCTTCCTGTTTTTAAAAAAAAATCCTGGATAGGAATGCTTCTACCCATTTAAGGCAATAATATCTCTTATAATAAAATATATAAAAGCTTTATCCTTTAAGACAACAATTCTTAAGGATTTAAAGTAAAAGTTAAAAGATCTCTTGTAAAATTACAAGGTAATATTTAAAGCATGGAAACCTTCAAGGTTCTTTGCAATTACCAAGACAGAATAAATTTTAAAGACACGTGCTCTATAAGATGTTCATAGGTGCTACATATAACCACATTGTTTCTCATACAGTAAGCGTTTAAGTAAATTAGTAAATATAATAACATCATAAGCAGTAACTTCATTAGCGTAAAATGATTCAGTGCAACAGGAAAATCAACGAAATAAGCAAGATTAATTTACAAAAGTAATTAGCAATATACATTAAGATACAGTCTTTTTAAAACAGAAATAAAGCTCATTCAGTTCCGAGGTTTTTAAAAGTTCACCCCTGGTTTCAATTTAAGGTTCTTTTGATTGAGTTCTGCTGAGTTTAAGGTTTTTTTTTTTTTTTTTTTTTTTTTTTTTTTTTTATCACCAGTCTTTGCTATCAGTTCAAAGTTCTGAGCAGGTATGGGGTGAATAGGCTTCCCCTAAGTTCAGTTTTTTTAATAATCGCAAAAGTTTGAATAGGCCAAGCGCCTGAGAGGTTCAGATGCTAGGTCCACGTGGGCTTGGGGTTAGAGAAAAGCTCAGGAAAACTACCCACGTGTAGAGTCTGTGTGGGTTGGGGTTGCCTAAATTAGGTCTTTAGAGAAACACGTGGAAGGCTAGAAATAGGGAAAAAGGGGAATATACTACCCAAATGGTTTGCATCAGAGCTGAAGCAGTCTCTGGAGGTCTCGATCTCAGCAAAGGCGGCAGGTCATCGCTGTTGGGGCTCGGGGTTCTGGAGTGGAATTAGCAGGATCAGCAGCACCAGAGGCAAGAAAAGCGGCGATCACAGAGACTGGAACGCTGGCAGGCTTGTAGTCAGGAGATCAGCAGTAGGAATGGAGATCAACGGCAGACTAAACTGGCTGGGCTCTCTGGCGTTTTAGTTTAAAGCTAAAAGCCCGAATCGGCTGGCCTGACCTCCCGCCCAAGGTGGCTTGGGCTGGACTGGCCGGCTGAGTCCCACTGGAGGCAAAAACGTGCTCTTGCATTTAGCAAAAGCATGGCAAGGAAAGTCACTTTCCTTTTTTAAAAAAGTGCTCAAAAGAGCTGAGCCAGATGGCCAAAAAGCAGGCATGGCTATCGTTAGGCTATCTGGAAGATTTAGAGTTCGAATTTCGACCTTCTAGGCAATGGGGGTCAAGTGACTTGCCCAGGGTCACACAGCTGGGAAGTGGCTGAGGCCGGGTTTGAACCTAGGACCTCCTGTCTCTAGGCCTGACTCTCACTCCACTGAGCTACCCAGCTGCCCCTAAATATCTATTTTATACACAAGGAAATTGAGTTTTTAATTTTATTTTTAACTAAATCCCTGCTCAGCTACTTTGTAATCATACAATTAGGACTAGAATCCAGGAGGACATTTAACTACAAATCTAGTATAATTTCTGTTATACACAGCTCCTTCCCAATCTAAAGAAAATTAATCAGTGGTTTAATCTAATATTTTATATTTATGTAGGGCATTCTGCTCTTCAGAGTTGATGCACATCTCTTATCACTCCTGGTGAATTCCTTATAGGCAAGGAGTGTTTTCTTTTTGTCTTTGAATCCCCAGTGCTTTGACTCATTTTAGGCACTTTATGAATGCTTAGTGAGTTGAATTAAATTGTATCCTGGAAATAGTGAAGGAAGGTAAGTAATATCTGCATTCATCGTAAGAGGAAACTAAGGCAGATACTTGACATGTCAACAGAGGTGGTAAGTGGTAGACTTCAGATTTTGCCTTTAGTACTCCAGATTCTGAATGTAGTGTTTTCACTCTTTTGGGTAAGTGCTTAAACTAGATATTTGACATAAGTCAGTATACTTATTCAGAGGTCAATAGTAGACATATTAGCATAGTTAGCCATTAATATTTTTAGAATATGTGTATTTCCTTTTTACTTAGTAGATCAGTGTTGTGATTAGAAATTATTGTGCTTACTATGTGTCAGTATCCAAAGACTTCATTTCCCAACATCAATTAGTTCTATTTTCTTTATATATATAGAAATTAAAACTTTTAAATTTGTAGTTTCATTGATAGACGGTTCAAATAGCCAAAACACAAGGAATCAATTCAGGTATTATTATGGTATACTAATTTTAATGTGGTAACTTTGGCCAGTGTCCTCATATTTAAGTTAGTAAATCATATACATTTGTATATGTATGTCTGTTCATGTATGTACATCTAGATGTTCCTTTTTTCATGCAAAGTATCCAGCCCTTTTATTCCACGTGTTACTTGTTTCCATTCTCAAAACATATTTGATTTTTAAAATTAAGATTGAGGTTAAAAAATACTAAGAAGAAAACCTTGGCTTTTTAATTATGATAAATTATAATTTTTTCTTTGTCATGTTTTAGAATCAGCATTTTCTTTTCCTTTTTTTGTTTCTACCTTTTATATCTTTAAAAATTATTTTAATGGCTAACTCTTTAGACTTTTTGGAAGTGAAGAAGATAAAATAAAACATAACAAGATTTTTAAAAAGGAACTTTTATAGTTTTAAAAGGTGTTTTTGTTTTTCTTTTCATTTGACTTATTTTTTAATCCTTATCTTCCATCTTAAGAACAATACTCTGTGTTGGTTCTAAGGGAGAAGAATGGTAAGGATGAGATGATGGGGGTTAAGTGACTTGCCCAGGGTCACACAGTGATCTCCTGCCCCTAGGCCTGGCTTTCAGTCTACTGAGCCACTTAGCTACCCCCTGTCATTTGATCTTCATAGTAATTGTGAAGTAGGGTTCATCCTCTGTTTCAGATGAGGAAACTGAGACATAAAGTGTTTAGGTAATTTGTCTAAAACCAACATGCAGCAATTAGACAATATTGTCTAAATTTCATATTTTGATTTTCATATCCAATTTCAAATTTTATGGACATATGTCTAATTTTATCTTTGCTTCCCTACTGTCTCATCCTGTATATATTATAGTAGATGTTTATTGAATGTTTAGTGGAATCAGTGTTTATTTTGCCTTTCCTTTTCGAAGCTTACCTTTACAAATATTTCCCCCCATTGTATGTTTCATTCTTTTCTCTGTATAACTTTAATATTCCTGTTGACTCCTTTAAGAGCATAGGGCTGCAACCA
Organism: Gracilinanus agilis; assembly: GCF_016433145.1. NCBI lineage: Eukaryota > Metazoa > Chordata > Mammalia > Didelphimorphia > Didelphidae > Gracilinanus > Gracilinanus agilis. The sequence continues at coordinate 376,813,793 of NC_058130.1, forward strand.
TCTCACGCCAACGGACTCTGTTCTGGGCAACTTCCCCCAGCTGGGCCCATGTCATTCCGACCGTTTTTGTTTCATTTTCAGCAGATCTTCGCCAGGTCTGTTTTGGTCTTCCAACTTTCCTCCTCCCTGAAGGGTTCCAGCTCAATGCTTGTCTGGCTACGTTGTCTTCCGGTTTTCATAGCGTATGTCCTATCCATCTCCACTTACGTTTCTTTATGTCCTGACTAATGGGATACTGGATTGTTCTTTCCCAGAGACTAGCATTGGAGATCTTTTCAGGCCATCTGATGTTCAAGATGTGACGTAGACATCTGTTAACAAAGACCTGGAGTTTGTTGGTGTTAGCGCTCGTCACTCTCCAGCTTTCTGATCCATATAACATAACTTCCATTTTAAAAATATATACATATTTAAAATTTTTTATTTTGAATATTTTCCCATAGTTACATGTTTCATGTTCTTTCCCTCTCAAACCCCTTCACCCCCTGTAGCTGATGCATAATTCCATTGAGTTTAAATAGATATTTTGCAGTTACTTAACTCCTCACATGGAGTTCTTAGGAGAGTGACTTTTTTCATGTTATTTTAAAAAAATGAATGGCCATTTTAAAATATTTTAGAGTGTAATTATATCTAAGGATTGATAATCTTTTTAGGGAAAGGTCATCATAATTATTTTTTTTTCTTCTTTCAAAGTAAACTCCTACTTGGATTGTTACTATTGCTACTTTTAAACTTCATAGAATTTAAGATGTGAAAGACTGTTTAGAACATTTAGCACATTAGTCTATTTAAGTATACATAAATTCCCTGTAAGAGTGGTTACTAGCTTATTTATTAAATGGCGCATCATGATTCAACAGTCAGTAGCTATCACAAGTAAGTTAGTAGAAAAATTTTATTAAGCTAGGAAATGTGACAAAACAGGAAGCAAAACATTAATGAACCTGAAAACTTCCATAAAGATTTTTGATGGCATGAGTTATTGTATAAAGTTTTTTTTTAAATAAGCATAGAACATATGTTTACTATATTTTGTAACATATATTTAGCATTTCTGCATTTCGATTAGAAATAATGTATATAATAAAAGACTAATGAATATATGCACTAGTGAAAAATATCATTACTCTTTCTGGTCATCTTAAAACAATTATTTTCTGAATTAGTAAGTAATATCACTTTCCCATATAAATAAGAAACCTTTTCATCTAAATATTCTGTAGAACATCTTCAAAAAACAATAGCTTGTTGATGCTTTTAAAGATACCCAATAATGTTGATTTCCCAATCTCTTCCCCCCAGTAGAACCAAGGAGTACAGTTAAAACAAACTCTCACACTGACTACACATGGTAGCACTTCCCATTTCATATGCTATAGTTAGTGGAAAGTGTGCCACAGAGTAGCAGAATTATGCTCATAAAATCAGAGAGGGAAAAAAATTAATCTTTTAAAAATGTTTGCTTTCCCCTTAAATGTACAGATTTTAGTCCACAGATACCATCTGTTCCCTGTTATGTGCTTTAAGAAAAGCATCCTTTCTTTAATAAGTTGGCTGAGGACTACTGATGCATCATAAAAAGGCATAATAAGAGCAGTAGATAATGTAATTAAACTCTAACCAGCAATGTTTTCATAGTGAAAGTACCATCTCAATTTCCTTTATAACATTGTATAACATTCTTTTTTTTTTTATTTTAAAGGTATATTGAATTTATGAACCCTAGGCCCTTAGTTACTTAGAGTAACTGGACTATATAAACATTGTTCCCTGCCACCCCCCAATATGGTTACTTTAAAAAAGTATTTTTTTAACATGATATCTATTTTTCAGTATGCCTCTCCTTCATCTCCTTTGTTACAAGTCTCCTTGTGTAACAGATTAAAAAACACCAAGCCAATTTAGTAAGATCTATCTACCTAAGATAGGTGATGTATTCCACATTAATATTTTTTAATCTCTTTACTGGAAAGAGAGAAATACATATTTATGTCTCCTCTGGTGTTAGACTTGGTCTCTCTACAGTATTCAAGTTTTATTTTATTGTTTTTTCTATTTCTGTTGTCGTGCATGTTATTTTCCTGCTTCTGTTTACTTCCAACCTCCTATCATTTCATTGAATTTCTCATATTTGTCTTTTCTTTTTTTTCACAATAATATTCCATTACATTCATATCCCTATTTCCCATTTGAAGAGAATCCACTTTGTGTCTGGTTCTTTGTCTTCACGAAGAATGCTTCTATGGATGTTTTGGTTATATAAATGGGAGCTTTCTATTTTTATCTCAATGGAAAACATATACCTAGTAGTTGGATCTATAAGTGAAAGTTTATTTTAGTTATTTTCCCCCTCCATAATTCCAAATTGTTTGTTAAAATGGGTTAAACAGTTTATAGCTCCCAGCTGTCAGCCTCCCTGTCTTCCTGCAGGCCTTTCAACATTGACTATTTAATCCTTTGTCATTTTTGCCAGTTTGCTTGGGGTGTGTTGAAAGCTCAGAGTTGTTTTAATTTTCATTCTCTTATCAGGAATTTAGAAAAATCTTTTGTGTAGCTTCTAAATTTACCTTTTGTGAATAATTTGTTCACATGCTATTTTTTTCTAGTTTATAGTTTCCCTTATTGTAGCTTTATTGTTTTGTTGTGTGAATTTTTAAACAAATTTTTAGGAAATTGAAATTGTACATTTTATTTTCTATGTTCTTCTCTGTTTCTTGTTTGATTAAACATTCTCCCACTAACCTTAGCTTTGAAAAAGCATTCCTTCCACTTTGCTGAGTTAAAAAAAGGAACTTTTCTATTTGCATCTCGTATCCATTTGAAATTTATTTTACATGGTATGATATTTTTCCCAAACTACTCTTCAATTTTCCCAGCAGTTCTTGTACAAAAAGGAGTTCTTTCTCAAGTAATTCTTACTTTTTTTCCTTCCCCCTTCTGTTTTTTTAATCTTTATTTTATTTTAATAACACATTTCCATCTAAGTTTTCAAAAATTATATGATTAATGTTTCCCTCCCTTCTTCCCTTCCCTCTCCTGGAGCTGACAAGCAATTAAGTCCGTGTTATATAGCAGTGGTTCCCAAACTTTTTTGGCCTCCCACCCTCTTTCCAGAGAAAATACTACTTAGCGCTCCCTTACAGTTATTCACCTCCCCCAAATGCACCTGTGGCCATCACCACCCCACTGGATCGCTGCAGCACCCACCCAGGGGACGGTGGCTCCCACTTTGAGAATTACTGTTATATAATATTATCATGCAAAACATTTCCATATTATTCATTTTTGTAAGTGAATAATCCTATAAAATCCAAGCCTCAAATCATATACCCAGATAAATGAGTGATAAATCACATGTTTTCATCTGCATTTATTTACTGCAACAGTTCTTTCTCTGGAAGTGGATAACATTCTTTTTCCTAAATCCCTCAGAATTGTCCTATATTGCTGTTAGTAGCAAAATCTGTCATATTTGACAACATTTCAGTTACTATGTATAATGTATAATATTCTCCTGGTTCTGCTTATTTCACTCTGTATCAGTTTTCATGTAGGTCTTTCCAGTTCTTTCTGAAATCATCCTGTTTATCATTTCTTATAGCACAAGAGTATTCCATCAGCCTCCTATTCCACATTTTGTTCAGTCATTCTACAATTAAGGGATATCCCTTTAGTTTCCAATTCTTCGCCACAACAAAAAGTGAAGCTGTAAATATTTTTGTATAAATAGGTCCTTTTTTTGTTTTCATCTCTTTGGGATATAGACCTAGTAGTGGTATTAATAGTTGGATCAAAAGGTATGCATTTTTTTATAGCCCTTTTATAGCCCATAATTCCAAATTGTTGGTGAATGGTTGGATCAATTCACTATTCCACCAGCAATGCATAAGTGTCCCAATTTTGCCACATTCCCTCTAACATTTATTATTTTCCTTTACTGTCATATTGGCTGATCTGAAAGGTGTGAGGTGGTACCTCAGAGTTGCTTGATTTGCATTTCTCTAATCAGGAGGGATTTAGAACATTTTTTTCATATGATTATTGATAGCTTTGATTTCATTTTTCAATTGGGGAATGACTTAGATTCTTATAATTTGACTTGGTTCTTTATGTATTTGAGAAATGAGGCTCTTATCAGAGAAATTTGTTATAAATCCCCCCCCCCCAGTTTGTTGCTTCCCTTCTAATCTTCATTGCATTGGTTTTGTTTGTACAAACCCTTTCTAATTTAATATAATCAAAATTATTCATTTTATATCTTGAAATGTTCTATATCTCTTGTTTGGAAGTAATCCTTACTTTGAAAGGATCTCATCCACAGTTATTTTCCTGACTTTGGTAGTGTAGGTTTTTTTTTGCCCCACAGCATAGTGTATTGCTTCACTTAATTTTGTCAATAATACAAATGTATGATTTTGCCCCAACTGTTTTGATTATTTTGGTTTCTCTTAATTTTGGGTAAAACATTTTAATCAATTGCAAGTTTAGTGAAATCCAAGGGGATCTAGTGTTTATGTGAATATTTTGGCCATAGAGTCAATGTTATAGAGAAAGAACATTTTATCATATTCACAAAATTCCTTCTCATCAACTTGCTGCTTCCTTGATGAAGTAAGGAATAAAGTTTTACTTATTGTTTGTTTTTACTTTTCACTATTAAAGTAAATATAAATCATTCTTTGTTATTGCTTAACTCAAATTAATGCTGATCTCAGACATGTGGACAAGTTTAATAAATTATTTAGTGACATGAGATTTGTTTAATTATGTTATTAAATGTATAATAGTGGTACACAGTAAACAATACCATTACCAAATAAGATCATGGAGAACTGTTCACTCTTATTATGCTTATATTTTAATTTTGAGCTTATAATACTTTGCCAATTTCAAAGCAGATTTATTAACATATCCTTAAAGATGATGGGGTTAAACATTATTACTGTTTTGTAAACAATAGTGAAGACACCAACATTAAGTAATATTCTAAAAATGTATCGGTGGCAGGATCAGAAAAAAAGTTTAGATGCCTTGAAAATTCAAATCAGAGTATTATTTCAAATTTTTATATCTGAAAAAGAACAGCTTAATTACACTTTCTTTATAGCACAAGTATTGTCATATTACATTTATTTATTTTGGAATTGGGGAAACTTAGTAGCTTATTATCCAATTGAATTGGGTAAACTAATTGGTTTTGCTCAATTGTATTTTTGTTTCTTTTAAAGAAATTGTTACAAAGGATTCTGAAACAGAGGAGTGAGATTTGGAAATGAAAGTTATGTTAAAATATATAAACATTTAAAAAAGAATTAGATAATTAAATTTCTGTTGTGAAAAGGGTAATTTATGAAGAGCTGAAATAAAAAGATAAAATGATAGCACCTTGACCTTAAGGTAATTCATTGTATCATGAGCTGTGACACATACACAGACAACACAAAGAAGGGAGTGATTGTTCAAAGGGGATCTAGCCAGAAAGCTCCAGGAAATTTCGGAGAGAGAGTATCATGGATTACTTGGCATCTGAGCCATGAAGTTAGAGAAAGATTCTGAAAGTTAACAGAAGAAAGGAATGAGTTCTAGGTGTTGGAGGAGAGAAAGAATTGGGGTTTATCACTACAAAAAGCATGCATGTATCCTTGATCGTTAGTAAAGTAAGAAGCAAAGTTATCTTTTGGAGAGAAGAATGTGAAGGTGGCATTAGGGACTTGTAAGGAGAAGAGATATGGAATAACAGCTGTAGAGAAAGGGTCAGAGTTCATCAGAGCTGGATGTATAGTTTTATTCATGGAGCAATTTAGTAGCCATGACTGCTAGAATCAGTGTCTGTCCAATGGTAGTTGTGAAGAAATCAGTTTATAAATAATGAATGGAACCTGTTAACACTTTCTCTTGCTAAGTTGTAAGCTCAGGGAGACCAGAGACATTGTTTTGATCTTTGTATCTCCAACATTGGGATGGCACATTGCTTTTATTATAGATGTTGAATAATGTTTTTTGAGTTCCCTTGAAATTATTAATGTGTCTGCTAATAGGAGGTATATATAGGAGGATTCATGTACTTGGTAATTTTCTTTCCAGTCTTGTGCATAAAATGCTTTTCTCCTTTTCTTTAGCTGGATGAAAAAGAGAGTCGGCGTTTATTCCAACAAATCCTTTCTGGTGTGGATTATTGTCATCGACACATGGTTGTCCATAGAGATTTGAAACCTGAAAATGTATTGCTTGATGCACATATGAATGCAAAGATAGCTGATTTTGGTAAGAATGTTTTAAAATTCAAAATGTTGACTCTGGCATTTATCTGTTATTTTAGATGACCTTTATTCATTCAAAGTATTACACCAGTTATCCAAGACTATCTCCTCATTTGCCAACCAATTAAGACATCAGAAAGGAGTCAAAGGAGTTTTCTCTCCTACCATTTGCTTTTTATAACTCTTAAGAACTTAGATTGAATATTGACAGTAGAATCTATAAATTACATAAACATAAATCATGTTTGCAAAAAATGCAAAGGTTGTGAAATAAATATAATTAACATTCATTTCCCATTTTTTCTTGTATTGCTTTGAAAATATTTTAAACTATGTACACTGTTATGTCATATTCAGTTATTTATCTCATGTAGCCTTTTAAATAATTTTCCTACTTAATTGTGGGAATTTTCTCATTGTTGATACAGATAGTGGAGAAAATAATCCAGTTTGCTTTGACTTTCTTTTGTTCAGTACTTGCTTAGAAATGTTCTGCTTGACAAATTTCTTAACAATTTTTAGTTCAATAATCTTTTATTTTAACTTTTTTTTTACAGTAAACAGTTATACAGGGTGTCCCAAAAGTCTTAGTGCAATTTTAAGCTATTAAATTATTAAAGCTTAAAATGGCACCAAGATTTTTGGGACTCCCAGTATGCATCACTTTAAACAATCTGGTGTATAAAAATTTTAAAAATCTATTTCGTACAGTTATCTGTTGGGGTGCTCATGTGGCTTTATTTAAAAGTTTTTAAAAAGTGAATTCTAAATTGATGGAGTGATGAATTGTATACTTTTGTAGCATCATGTTTTACCATGATAATTCTGCTGAGATTGTCTTCTAATATTTTTCTCTACAGAAAAAAACTTTAATTCTAAAAATAATTTACATAAATGAAGTATGGTGCTCATTCTTCGTTTAATAACTGTACACTGATGTTTTCTTTAGGTAACTTACATATATTCCAGTGTACTATATTCTCACATAAATAATTTGTAGCATTATACAACAGACAACACAATGTGCAGTGGATGTTATTGTTAACATGTAATTAATTATATCTTATCAATTTCATCTCTTCAACATCATTGAAGTCAAACTCTTCCTCTTGATTCCCACTGTTACTCCTGTTATACAAGCACTCATTACCATCTGTCTGGACTGTTCCAGTAGCTTCCTAATTAGTCTTTTTTTCCATTTCCCTCCTCCCACCCCACAATCTAGCCTTCATTTTATGAGCAAAATAATTTTCTTATAATATTTGGTTATAAGCATTCCTACTCAGATTTTCTCTATTGCCTCCCAAGTAAGCTCACATTCCCTTCCTGGTATTCAAGGCTTTCAACATCCTGTGACGGTTCTACCTTTCCAGTTAATTCATATTTGTTTTCTTTCATGTTTCAGCTAAATTCTAAAGACAGACAGACAGACAGACAGACAGACAGACAGACACACACACACACACACACACACACACACACACGTACGTGTGCGCTTCGAGACAGCTAGCCAGCCAGCCAGATACTGACTCTTTTAACCTGGAAATTCAGGAGTCATGGATTACTTGGTATCTGAGCCTTGCAGTGAAAGTTAAGAAATGGGGAAGAAAGGAATGTGTTTTAGACTTTGGGAAAGGGTAAGAATTAGGATTTGTTAGTATAAAAAGCATGGAGGTGGTAACTCTGTGTCTCCTGAACACTCATTGCACTCATGCCTGTACTCAGATGTTTATAGTGTCTGCTTTCTTTGCTCGTTAAATTCTTACTCATCCTTTCAAATTGCCCCACTCAATGCCACCTTTTTTATGAAGTTTCTCCTATTTTTTGCTATTAGTAACAGTCTTCCTCTTCAGTTCTTACATAGCATTTTATTTTTTAAGTTTTATATACTTAGTGTGTCCTATTATGTATATCATAGGTATCTGTCTTGATGTCTTATCTGTCTCTTAGAGTGTAAATTCCTTGAAGACAAGGACTGTGTCCTTTCAATTTTGCATTTCCAAACTCTCACAGTGGTGTATGCATAGTAGACACTTAAAGTTTTATATTTCATAAAATAGAAAGCAGTGTTAATAAGGGTGTGTGTGTGTGTGTGTGTGTGAGAGAGAGAGAGAGAGAGAGAGAGAGCGAGAGAGAGACAGAGACAGAGACAGAGACAGAGAGAGAGAGAATATGAGAATTTGTGTTCTATGGAAATAGGAGGAAGATTAATGGACAGATCTTTGAGTATTAAGTGTTTGGTTTTTTTTGATGGCCACATTTGATGTAAGAGAAAGGAAGCAACTTTTTTATTCTCATGTCTTTACCCATTGAGAACATAGAAGGAAGCTTATATGGCAAGGTTATTAAATGGAATTAAATTATTTAAAACTTTGAAACATGAAGAGTATTGTTTGAAATAATTTTGATTAGATAAAGCTATTTAAAAAAAATTACAGAAATTTGAAAGGGAAAGTCATAGATAGAATAGGGTATATGTCTTGTTTCTGTCAAAATGTGTTACCATTTTTGAGAGACTCATTTATTGCAAAGAGTGCCTTATTGTTAATGATTGATTTTATGGAAGAAAACATTTAAATCGAAGAGGATGCTCAAGCATTTTCTTTAGTTTTGAACTATAAAGCTTTAAAAGTCAAGTGAGGAGAACAACTAGGTGACTTAGTAGATAGAGAGCCAGGTCTGGAGACAGAAGGTTCAAATCTAGCCTTAGACTTTGTGGTCTTGGGCTTTTTGATCTTGGGCAAGTCACTTAACTCCCATTGCCTAGCCTTTAGCACCCTTCTGCCTCAGAACCAATACTTAGTATTGATTCTAAGACATAAGGTAAAGGTTTTTTAAAAAATTAAGTGATGATGTAACAGTGTGAGCAAGGCCAGGCAGGTAAGAAATAAGAAAGCAATCTTTTTGGGATAGAGTGAATGAATGGAACTGAATATGAAAAAAGATGTAAAAGACAGTTGAATCAGTTTTGTAGAAGAACTTTGAGTGCCAGTTAGGGAAGTCCAAACTTATCCCGAGTATGGCAAGATCTGGTATTGTCCACATTGTGATGGAGATGATTGTTTAGATTTGTGTGGGTCAGACAATACAGAGACTTCACTTTTGGGTGTCATGTTTTCTGATGGACATCAAGTTGAAATCTATACAGTTGAGCATAGGTAGCATGAATGTGGCACTGTACCCCTTGCCTTACAGTGATTGATTCACAGAACAAAAGTTAGTTGAAACTGGAAAAGAGAAGGCCTAAGGGAAATATGACTATCTTCAATTATAAGAAAGGGTCATTATGTGGAAGAGCCCTTGTATTTGTTCTGCTTGGCCCTAGAATACATTCCTAGAAGCCATAGAAGAAAATTATAGAAACTGAAGTTTACCCTCTGTTTAAAATTCCTAACAGTTAGAGCTATCTTGAAGTGGAATGCATATTCTTGGAAAATAGCATGTTCCCTTCATAGGAGGTTTGTAAGTAGAAGCTGGGTAATCATTTGTTGGGTATGTTCATTGTATTCTGGTATTGTTCAGAATAGCCATCTCTGAGTTCTCTTCCAACTCTGAGTCTAATAATAATAACCTTGATTAATAGCTATAAATTGGACCATTGTTTTTGTGTGGGAAATTACTTTATTTCCTTGTATTTCAGTTAATTCAAAACAGTTAATATAAGTATAGTATGCTACCCAGAGCAGGAGAGAGATATATCAGATTTAGATTAGAAAAAATCCTTGTCCTCATGGAGTTTGTAGTCTAATAGAACAAAACATTTATAAAGATACTACAATAAAATACAAATTGTGTAGGCTGAATAGCAGTTAGGCTTCATGTGGAAATTTGAAATGAGCTTTAAAGGAAACAGGATTGGGGCAGTGAGGTGGCTCAGTTGATTGAGACCCAGGCCTGGAGATGGGAGGTCCTAGGTTCAGATTTAGCCTTAGTTACTCCTAGCTGTGTGGCCCTGGGCCAGTTATTTAACCATACATTGCCTAGCCCTTACTACTCTTCCTCCTTGGAACTAATACTTAGTATTGATTTTAAGACAGAAGGTGAGGATTTTTTAAAAAAAGGAATCAGGATTCTAGGAGTCTGAGGCAAAGAGGCAGTACATTCTGGGCATGAGGGTCACAGCCTGTGAAAAGTCAGGGTGGCTGGAGATTGCATATCATGTGTGAGAAACAACTAGAAGCCCAATCTGGCTAGACCTCAGGGGACAGAAAGGGGGGTAGTTCAGGATAAACCTGGAAAGATAGATTGCAGCCAATTTGTGATGAAAATTAAATGTCAGACAGATTCTAAAGTTAATAGAGAGTCACTGGAGTTACCATTATGGTCAGATACGTGCCTTAGCAGTATCACTTTGACAGCTGTGTAGCAGGTAGATCAGAGTGGGGAGATACTTAAAGCAGTGAGACCAGGAGAAAGGGGATTTGATTTAGGATATGTTCTTAGAGTTGGAGAGAAAGGGTTCAAGTTTGAAAGATACCGTGGAGTTAGAATTACAAGACTTGGCAAATGATTTGCTACATGAGGTGAAGAATGTGGGATGACCAACATTTTGGACTTCTGTGAACTGAAGAATAGTAGTGCAGAAGAGGGGTGGGTTTGTGGGGAAAATGATTTCAATTTTAGACATATTAAATTAAAAAAAAAAACAACCTATAGGACATTCAGTTGTACTTGTCCCTTGGTGATACAGGTCTTAAGGAATAGATCTGGATCATAAAGATGATAATAATTAAATGCATGGAAACTGATGACATCACTGAGAGTTATATAGTTTCTTATAAGAACCAGGTCAAGGTTAATAGATTTATTTGAATTTCCTTTCTTATATTCAGCTTTTCTAGATTCCTGTTTTTCTGGTCTTTTCTTGATTGATAATTTTTTTTTGTATACACAGTGTGTCCTATTAACCAAAATAACCATTAGCTTACATGTATGCTATTTAAATACTAGCCTTACATTCAAGGTAAAACTTATCATGTTGCATGTTGAAATAATTAAATGTTTAAATGTTTGGGGATGGTAGAGGTGGTAATTGATTTTGTTGAAGCAGAGTACAGGATGAAGCTTTAGTTGTTAAATGCAAACCCTCAGTTGTTAAAAAAACAATTTGGTGCCACTGGGAAATCCTTGAGTAGCTGCTTTTGTGCACTTTCAGGTCTTTCAAATATGATGTCAGATGGCGAATTTTTAAGAACAAGCTGTGGCTCTCCCAACTATGCTGCACCAGAAGTAATTTCAGGAAGGTAGTGTTTCCTTTTTGTTGTTGTTGTTACAGCCCCTATCCTTTAGACTTTTGTTAGTTTACAAATGTCATATTCCCAGTGAAGGAGAAGATAGAAATTAGAATTTTCATTCCTCTTCAAATCTGTTATCTTGAAATGTTTTTAGTTATATTGTATATTACAACATATGGTAATATGTTCCTTATTTTATGATACAATAAGGTTTTATAGAACATGCTTAATAAGTTTAATAGTCCCATTTCTGGTAGCATGCATTGAGATACAAGCTAAAATTCTGTTCATATAAATACTTTATATGTATATCTTAGTTTTCATTATTTTTCCCTAATGAAAGAAACCTAATGTTCTTAAAACACTTGAAAAAATGGTACATTTTGAAAAGAATATTAAGCCATGAGAATATAATAAATGCAGACCTATATAATGTTTTAGAAAATTTTCCTTAGTCATAATATAATAAAATAAAAATGAAGTTCAAGTTCTTAACATTTTTATGAGCATTAATTAAGCTTTATGAAAATGGTACTTGATAGAGGAATTTCATTAAGTGTTGATTAAAACTTATCACAGTTAAATTGTCCTTCCATTCAATTTTGGACAGATCACTTCATCCTCTGTGGACCTTGGTTTGTTCATCTGTAAAACAATAGTAAAGTCCTGTCCAACTATAAATCCTATGAAACTGTCTGCCACTGTTAAGTCTATAGGTCCCACAGCATTAAAAAACAAACAATCCCCTTTAAATATTAAGGATTTTTGCTATGTTTGCACTTAGATGAAATTTATTATTTTAATAGATTAGAAGACAGAGAAACAATGTAATTAAAATTCATGGAAGCAAAACTTTAGTTTTTTCCCCATTATTTTTTAGTAACCTATCAAAAATGCATATCTTTATTTTCGTAACCTGGATTGATCATTTCAATGACCTCTTGTGTTCTAGAGCTTCAAAATTGTTGCAGCAATATTTTGATTACTTCAAAAATTATTTTTCCCTACTGGAAGAACCTGAGGCAGAGTAGTTGTATGAATATTTATATCCCTACCTAGCTTGTATAGAGATATGGTGTTTGTGTGACTGCCCTTCTTTAAACAATGCAGGTGGATCTCATTTTAAACTTGCCAAGCTTCATCATTTCTTTATAGCAACATGATGTGCAAAATCCCCAACTCCTTTCCCCTGGCTTTCATTTGTGTTGTCTCTTGTCTGTTGTCTGTTGCAGTCTGTTATATCGTGACTGTTTTAGAAAGTGAGTGGTGGTTGGAACTTAGACATTGTGGGCATTTAGCATTAAATAATTGGCTTTATGATATTAAAAATGGGTTATATTTTATGGTCTGGAATACTACTGGAGTCTATTTCTCTGTCCTTAGACAGGTTCTTTCTGCCAAGCCTAGAATGAATAGTAGTTATGACTGGCAACATTTAAAGACCTTTTAACTTTTATGGAAGAATACTCTGATAAGTGGAGTAATTAAACTTTATTGACTTAAATAGAGAGAAATCATCCCCCAGTGTTAATCATTTGCTCTTGGGAAAAAAAAAACATAACTTATGAAACAGAAAGTGGTAAAAATGACTGGTTTTAATAGTTTAATAATAATAAATTCAGCATGTTTTTTAAATTCTGACTTTATGCTAATAAGGTTATATATTCATGACAAGATATATTGTGTTGAAGGTGAAATGGTTAGAATATCATGTTATTGGTGCCAAATTCTTAGATTCTGTCCCTCTGTATGCTAGTTAGCTTTTCTTTATTTCTTTAGCACAAACAATACCATTAAACCTGTAATCTCTAGAAAGGAGATGATAATAGTATTTATCTATCAGGGTAGTTGTGAGGATAAAATGAGATAATATTTGTAAAGCTCTTTGTAAACCATCAAGTACCATATGAGTGCTTATAATAATAATTATCATTATTAATCCTGGTCAGCTGCCCTGGAACTCTATGTCTGGTCACAAAGGAGCTAAAGTGAGAATATGGCTATAAAAAGTTTAGGAGTGTCATCATGAATAAAAAAAAAACAAAGCACAAACCCTACTTAGGAAGTGTTACTGATGTAATTTTTATTGTTGAAGGGTGTGCTTTGGTGCTCTTTGTTCATTAATTTAAAGTAAAAACAATGCTTCTAAGTCACAGTTTGTCTCAGTTTTAGGAGGCTTGTCAGGAGATTATGTGAAGAGAACCAAATTATTCAGTTAATAAGTTTATATATTGATGTTCATTGTTTTAAAGATTGAGAATACTGCTAGTAATTGTGTTCTACTTGGTGTGACTATAAAGATCATTTTCTGACTAATCTTAATTTTTTCCATACAGTACAAATTTAAAATTGTGATTTTCTTTTAGATAATAATTAATTAAACATGCCGAGTTCCATATCACTTAATGGTATCATTTAATGCTATATTTTTTCCAGGTTGTATGCAGGTCCAGAGGTAGATATTTGGAGTAGTGGTGTTATTCTCTATGCTTTATTATGTGGCACCCTTCCTTTTGATGATGATCATGTGCCAACCCTTTTTAAGAAGATATGTGATGGGATCTTTTATACCCCTCAGTACTTGAATCCTTCTGTGATTAGCCTTCTGAAACATATGCTGCAGGTGGATCCTATGAAGAGAGCCACAATCAAAGACATCAGGTAAAAAGCAGCATTGTTGTATCCTTAATTGGCTTAGAAATTATTTATACAAAATAAAGTTGATTTATTGCTTATATTTAATTATTTGTTATAATTAAATTATAATTAATAGTAAATTAAATGTTAATTAAAATAGAAATAATTCTATTTAAATTCTATTGAGCACTGTCATCTTTTTTTAAGAGATAAAAGTAATTTTTAGTGCTCCCTTATTATAAGGGAAAGTGAGTATCTTGAGTTTATTGTGAAATGCTACTATAATATCTAAATAGACAAGAATTAGAATTAAAGAATTGGATCTACTTTAAGTATTCAGAGAATTAAGAGATTAATAGGGATTTTACATGATCACTTGGTGTATGAAGGGATACATTGGAAAGCCCTTCGGCTAGGCTACCTTCCTCCCTCTGAGGGAGAATCTTTGGACCTTATTTGGGCAGGGAGTTTGTGATGGGGTCGTGCCATGGACTGCTACATGTACAAAGTTCATAAAGCAGTTCTGCAAAGAACAAATATTCTCATTGTCCTTCAGCACTTCACTCCTCCATTAACTTCCAGATCTCTCCAAAGGTAGGTGTTTTCTTGTTCCTAGCTCTCTTTTTCTTTATGAAGTTTATCATTTTTTTGGGTCTCCTTATCCTGACTTTTATACACAGCAGCTCATCTCTTTTTTTTCTTCCTACTGAACCTCTATTCATCTGATTTGTGTAGAGACACATTTCTGTAGGATGCTACTATTAATAACTGATAGCTCTTTTGATATGCCAGTAGTTCAGCTCTCATAACCAGCTTCCAGTAGGGCACAGTTAAATATCCTCTTAAGACCATTATTATCCTTAAAATAAGAACCCAGGACAGTCTACTCTCGTAGCTCTACAATTCTGTGATTCTTTTGCGAATTGATGAGAGTTTGGAAAAGAATCTCAAGGTTTTATCTTCATACAAACAAACATTGCAATAAAAATGTGATGAAAATTAGAATGATTTTGAAAATGGTGACATACTTGGCTATATAGTCTTGGATAGTGAGCTTAGTTACAGCTTTATATGAGACTTTAGTAAAAGTGTTAACCGAAATAATAGAACATTTCTTTTAGTGCATTAAAGAGTCCTTGATTTGAGGGTGGATACATGCTTTCAGCTTTTTTGTTTAAAGAAATAAGTAGAATTGAGGGATGATAGAAGAAAGAGGAAGGATTTAAGTAGGGTAAAGATTTTAGGAGATCTTAAAGAAATAGAAGAAGGGAAGAAGGAAGTACTTCATTAATATTCTACGGACCAAATCCAGTGCTTCTCTATAAGGCATTATGGTGCAGTGGAAGGAGTGTTAGAATTAAGAGTCAAAGGCCCTGGGAAAAATAGAGATCATATTTAAAACATCAAAAAAACCCACCAAAACCATACCCCTCCAAACCAAACAAATTACACATTTAGATAAATAGATTAAGGGAAAAAGCCTATAGTATAGTATAACACCTTCATTCTAAAATGCCCAGACACACAGACACATCAGGGTCATTTATATTATGATCTATAAAAGTATGTGCAAAACTGAAAGCAAATGTAATTTTCAATGGAAATAATAAATATAGGAGTAAAGCAAGGATGTCTTCTCTTACCATCATTATTTTACTAGAAATGCTAGTAATAGTAGTATAAGAGGAAGCAATTAAATACATTAGGGGCAGCTGGGTAGCTCAGTGGAGTGAGAGTCAGGCCTAGAGACAGGAGGTCCTAGGTTCAAACCCGGCCTCAGCCACTTCCCAGCTGTGTGACCCTGGGCAAGTCACTTGATCCCCATTGCCCACTCTTACCAATCTTCCACCTATGAGACAATATACCGAATTACAAGGGTTTTAAAAAAAATAAACAAAAAACAAAAATAAATACATAAATATTATTTTGTTTTAAATAAAATGATGATAGAAACTAAATTAATATACATATGCAGTGCTTGGCCAGTCAGATTTCCAAGGAGTTACTTTGCAGAGAGCTAGATGAAGTAACAGACTTTATTTGGACGAATATAAGGAATAGCATCTGAAAAGAAACCATTTTGGAAGTTAAGAATAGTAAATTCCAATTTCATAAAATCAAACAACTTCAGAAATAAAATCAGTGCATCTGGGAGAAGGGAAAATATTAATTAGGAAAAGTATTTACATCAAATATCTCTGATAAAATTCTGATATTAAAGATATGTAGATAACTAGCAGAAATAAAAGTGACCATGAGCTATTATTCTACAGTTGGTAAATGGTCAAAGATAAGAACAGATGGTTCTCAAAACAACTGAAAAATCTTAACCAAATGAAAGATTGCTTCAAATTACTGATGATGAGAAATTCTAATTAAAACAATTCTGAAGTTTCATCTAGCAAACTTGCAAAAATGACAAACAATAGAAATGGCCATTTCTGAGGGGAAATGGGCACTATACTTACTGTTGATGGAGCTGTGAACTGGTCCAGCCATTCTGTAATTAAGTTTAAAAAAAAAAAACACAACCTAAAGTAGACTGATTCAGAAATTGTTTTAGTGGGCTCCAACCTCAAGGCAGACAGAAAGGCCCCACATAAACCAAAATAGTCATTATAGTACTTTTGTGGAACCAAAAAACTAGAAACACTGGTGCTTATCAGTTGTAGAATGGCTAAATTGTGGAATGTGAATATAACAGAGTAATATTATTGTGTAAGAAATAGTCACTTTGAGGAATTCAGCAAAACACGGGGAGACTTAAATTAGCTGATTCAGAGTGGAGTAAAATTCATAATGTCTACAACAGTGCAAACAACAATAAAACAAAACTGAACACTGTATAATTGTAATAACCATGCTAGGCTCTAGGGACAAGATGAGAAAATGCAGATCCTTTCTTCTATTAGATAGGAGGGAGAATATGGGTGTGGAATGTCTACTATGCTATCATAGTTGTGTCAATTGATTTTGCTAAATTATAAAAAATACTTAATCTTCATAACAAGAGGACCCATCATATGGGGAGAAGAAAGAAATGAAGGCAGAGATACAAGATGTGATGAGAAAAGCAAAAAGCATCCATACATTAAAAAAAAAGAAGATATAGGCCAATGATAAATAGCAACCTGTCACCATTAGTATCAGTATAATAGGAACTCTTATATTGAGTGCAAAGTTAAATGGCTTCTAAGGTTCCTTCCAGTTTTTAAAGATTCTCTTAAGTTTTAAGCTCCAGTAACTGTATTACTCCCCACTACCCTTGCTCAAGCATTTTGGGCAGCTATAGATGGCACAATGGATAAAGCGCCAGACCTAGAATCAGGAAGAACTTATCTTCCTGAGTTCAAATCCAGCCTGAGACACTAGCAGTGTGATCCTGAGCAATTCACTTAACTCTATTTGCCTCAGTTTCCTCATCTTTAAAATGAACTGGAGAAGAAAATGGCAAACCATTTCAGAATCTTTGCTATGAAAACCCCAAATGAAGTCATGAAGAATCAGACATGACTGAAAATGACTGAACAACAAAAAACATTTTACTGGCAAAGCTTTCACTTCTGTCTTTTTTATAAGTAATTTTTTGTCCTAGTATAACTCCTCCTCTTACTCTTTATCACATTTATAGGCCATTCTGAAAGTAGTGCTAAATTATTAATAGTCATTGCGTGTGACAGAGTACCACTTCCAGAATAGGCCTCAAGATCATAGGATAGACCATCATTTGAATGAAAGCCAGTCTACATCTTGAATTTTGTTAGAAACTTACATTTACTATTGAAATTGCATGGTTGCAGAATCATAGAATATAAGTTGGAAGGGTTTTTATTAACAATCATCTTCCTAACCTCTCTCCAGCTAACTTTTCTCTGTCCTCTAGATATGCTCACTTAATTTATAAAACCTTCTTTAACTATACTCTCCTCTTAAGCAATTATCCTGTATTTCTCCTTCATTTTAAGATAAAAGTCCTAGAAAAAGTTGCCTGTACTCATTACTTTTACCTTCTTCCAAACTTCCCTTTTTCTGATGCTGTAAGACATGATCATCCTTTCAACTATTTAACAAGCATTTATTAAGCATTTGCTTAATATGCCAGGTCTGTACTACGAGGTAGGCAGAGAGGGCACTAAAAGTTGGAATATCAGGAAAGGTTTCAATATCTAAGGTGGTGTAAGAGCTATGCCTTGAAGGAAGAGAGATATTCTGAGAAGTGTAGGTAAAGAGGGAGGACATTTCAGGCATGCAGGGGGAGACTCAATTTCAGAACAAAAGCATGGACATGGGCAATAGAATGTTATATATGAGGAATTGGAGAAAAGGCCAGTTTCGTTAAATTGCTTTTTATGAGACAAAGACTAATACAAAGTGCAGTGGAAAAAGTAGGTTGGGGCCAGTTTCTGAAGGTCTAAAAAGCTAATTAGCAGCATTTATATTTTATCCTGAAGGTAATAGAATGTCCCTGGAGTTTCTTAGAAGGGGAGTGACATCTGCACTTAAGGAAAATAATTTTGGTGGTTGTATATAGGATAGACTGAAGTGAGGAAAGGTTGGAAGCCAGGAAACCAATTAGGAGTACATTACAGTAGTACTGCTGAAAGTTATTGAAGTCCTGAACTAAGGTGGTGACTGTGTAAGCAGAAGGATAAAGTCAGATGCAAGAGATATCTTGTATAGATAGAAACTGTAAGATTTGTCAGCTGATTGATTATTTCAAGTAAGGAACAGTGATGTCACTCAGGTTCACAAGTTTTTCAAGTCATCCTTGACACTACCCTCTCACTGAGGGTTAATTAACAAGTCTTATAAATTCTATCTCAACACTATACCTTTTATTAATTTCCTTCTTTTCATTTATAGCTACCATCCTACTTCTTCATCTCTTCTCACCTGAACTATGTAAGTCTTCAAATTGGACTTTTTTGGCTTTCATCTTTTACCTCTTTACAGAAAAAAAAAACTGAGGCTATTCTCCCCCTTTTCTCATCTCTTATCATTCATATATGTGCCTTCTGTCACTCTTTTCTTCTTCAATCCTGGTGCACATGATGAAGTGGCTTTATTTTTTTTAGCAATCTTCCCCCCCCCCCCTTTTTTTCAGTTTACATGTAGAAACAATTTTTGACAATTATTTTCTGACATTTTGAGTTTCAGATTCTCCCCTTTTCTTCCCCTCTTCCCTCCTTTCTCACCACGTGGTAATTAAGTAGTCTGATATACCAGTGCTTTCATGCAATACATATTTTCATATTCCCCATGCCATGACAGGAGATACATATCACACATACAAAAAAATTCATAAAGGAAATAAAATAAATGATGGCATGCTTACAACAATTCCTTCTTTGGCTATGGATAGTGGTTTGTTTTTTTTTACATGGGTCCCTTGGGATTATTTTGTGACCTTATTTTGCTGATCATCGTTTAGTCCTTCACAGTTAATCATTATACACCATTTCTCTTACTGTAAACACTTGTTCTACTGGTTCTGCTCCCCTTACTTTGTATTAGTTCATATAAGTCTTTCCAGGTTTTCTGAACTCATCCTGTTTATCATTTCTTATAACTCAATATTATACCATTACAATGATATACCACAATTTGTTCAGTAATCTCCCAAATGGTGAACAGCCCCTCAGTTCCAATTCTTTGGGTGACCTTACTTCTTACCAAGGCTAACTGTACCTGCTTAAGCAATCCCATTCTTTCCCATCTCCTCAAACAGATTGCTCATTGTATTATCCCTACTCTATTCTTTATTTTTAATTTATGCTTTTCCACTGGCCCATTCCTTCCTGCCTACAAACTTGTTCTTGTCTCACTTATCCTGAAAAAATCCTCACTTGATCCTTCTGTCCCTGCTAACTGTTGTTCTATATCTCCTCTGCTTTTTGAAGAGGCTATTTATAATAGGTGCCTCCATTTTCTGGTGATATCTTAGTTGCTAATCCAGTAGCCTTTTTTCAATCCTCCTCTTGACCTCACTCCAACAGCCTTTAACACTTTTGATCACCTTGTCCTCCTTGATACTTTCTTCTTTCAAGGACACCACTGTATCCTGGTTCTCCTACCTGTCTGACTACTCCTTCTTAGTCTTGTTTGCTGAATAGTCATCCATGTTGTGCCCACTAACCATGAGTGTTTGTTTAATAATATTCTCTCCTGGGCTCTTCTCCTTCTTTACCACATCAATTTATGGTCTCATTACCTCCCATGAATTTAACTACTATCTCTACTGACTGTTCTCAAATATACCTATCTTGTCCCAGCCTCTTTGCTGACCTCTAATTTCACATCTTCAGCTGCTTTTTAGACAACTAAAACTAGATGTCACTAAGACACCATAAACCAGTGATTCCCAAAGTGGGCGTTACCACCCCCTGGTGGGTGTTGCAGTGATCCAGGGGAGTGATGATGGCTACAGATGCATTTATCTTTCCTATTAATTGCTATTAAAATTTAAAAAATTAATTTCCAGGGGGCTAAGTAATATTTTTTCTGGAAAGGGGGCGGTAGACCAAAAACGTTTGGGAACCACTGCCGTAAACTAAGAATTCTAAATTGACTCTCATTTTTATGCTTAAATTCTCAAGCCCCACTCCTACTTTCCCTATAGCTAAAGAAAGCATGATATCACCATCCTCCCAGTCCTATAAGCTAACATTCTAATAGATATCCTGTATTCATAATTGTTTCTCATTCCCTCCTTCTCCCCCCCCCCCCCATATCCAAAATGTTGCCAAGGTACATAAATTCACCTTTGAAATATCTTTCTAACCTCCTTTCTCTCTTGTGACATTGCCATCACTGTAATATAAGCTCTCATTATCTTACACCTGGATTATTTCAGGAACCTATTAATGGGTCTTCCTGCCTCATGTGTCTTCCTACTCAAAACCATTCTTCATTTAGCCACTAAAGTGATTTTCCTAAAGTGCAAGTCTGACCATGTCATCCCCTTACTCTAGTGGCTCCCTATTGTCTCTGCAAAATTCTTTGCTTTGCATTCAAAGCCATTCATAACTGGTATCTGCTTAACTTCCCAGTGTTCTTACACACCTGACACATACTCTTCAATACAGTGACACTGGCCACCTGGCTATTACGTGAACAAGATAGTCCATCTCTCAGCTTTGGTTGTTCTCTCTAATTCCCCCATGCCTGGAACACTAACAGTCCTCCACTCTGTCCTCCATTAGCCTCTCTGGATTCTTTTAAGTCCCAACTAAAATCATACCTTTTGCAAGAAGCCTTTGCCAATGCCTCTTGAGTCTAGTGTCTTCCCTCTGTTAATTACTTCCAATTTATCCTGTATGTAGCTCCTTTTGTTCATATTTGTTTGCATGTTGTCTCTCCTGTTAGATTATAAGCTCCTTGAAGGTAGGAATCATCTTTTCTCCCTCTTTGTAACCCTAGCACTTAGCATGGTCCTTGAGGTACATAGTTAATGCTAAATAAATGTTTATTTATTGATTGAACTCTCTAATCCATCTTCCAACAAAGCTGCCAAAATAATCTTTCTTAAAAAATCATTCCTTTCTCCGTAAGAAAAAATAAAAACTTCTCCAATTAGCATTAAGAACCTTTCACAATATGGCTCTAGCCTACCTTTTTAGGCTTAAGAAAAATCTGTAATTGTAGTTTAAATCAATATTAGAAACTCCTTCCACCATTGCATATTGGTAGTTCTGTAATTTCTCATCTTGAGAGCATTGCTTATATGACTTAGTCATGCAGCTAGACTCTGACTGTATGAGTTTCAAAAAGTCAATAAAGCCAGCCTCTGGAATTCTGGAAATCCAGTCTCATGCTGAGTTTTGCAACCAGCATTGGTGCCTCAAATAGCACAGTATGTGACTTTTAGGACTCAGACCAGTGGCAGATGAGATAGAAGACTGATCCATTAGCCGTATCTCATCTGGATATGAACTTAATGGGATCAGTGTTATGTAGAAGCTATGCTTTGAGTGAGCCCTGTATCCCCATAGACTGAGATAATATAAGGGAGAGTGTGTCCCCAAAGTTTTGGGGGAAATGTTTAAATTAGTTCTTGCTATAGCTTTGAAGTAAATATCCTTGAATAAAAGCTAATTAGTATTTAAATAGAACTGAGATGCTACTTACTGCAGGCCAACAGTGAGGGAACTATAACTAGCAGGGTCTCAAACTGGTGACATTAGAGAAAGTACCTTCAGCTCCTTGAAAATCTTCTCTAAAACCTTGAAGGGCAGCTTAACTGCCCTTACCTGTAAAACTTTTATAACCTGGCCTCCGCCTATCTTTCTAGGCTACTTTTTATGACTTCTCCCACTGTAATAGCTTCCCTCAACCCAGCACACACACACACACAGACACTCTTAATTCAGTCAAACAAGCTTTTCAGTTTTTACACACAGTACTTCATTTTATATCTCTGAGTCTTTGCACTGATTATATGTCTTCCATGCCTGGTATGTACTGCCTACTCACTCTGCTTCATAAGAATTCCTCATTTCCTTTAAGATATAGTGCAGACACTACCTTCTTTACAAAATCTTTTCTGATCCCTCAACTGCTAGTGCCCCAACTCCCTTGTATTTCTTTTATACTTTTTCTGCTTTTATTTATATATATACGTATTGTCTCCCATGGTAGAATGTAATCTCATCAAGAATAGGGATTGTTTAATTTTTATCTCTAGTGCTGAGCACAGTGCCTGGCATATAGTATGTTCATAAGTGTTTGTTAATTGACTGATTTTATCTGGAAATACTGATTTATCAAGTAATAGTACACTTCCTTGTGGTCTTCAAAATGAAATTTAAACCATAAATTTCCTTAGATATTATTTTTGATTATGTAGAAAAGCTGCATGCATATAATACTTATGGAAAAATTACTGTCAAATGTTGGTTCTCTTGTGCTGCCACTACCTTTGTACTTGGTTCTGAAGATCAGAATAGTATTTGTTATAAGTTATGTTGTTTGGGGGATCTTTGTGAACATACAGTAGACTTTGATTTGACCTCTATCCAGTTCTCATTTCTCTCCTCTTAGAAAGTCCACTTTATTCATTTTTCTGAAGGAGAATGAGTGTTTATTTGAAAAAGTCAAAAGTATAGAGGGAAGTTGGGCCCAGGGTTAGTAGGAATGGATAGGAAATTAATTGGCAGGGTGGGGGTGGGGCATAAATGGAAAGGGAAAAATTATTCAGTTCCTGTAATACTTAGAAAATGATTCTTTCCCCTCTTCAAAAACTTCAGATGAAAAGTCTTTGGGCAAAAAATGAGAGTTATTTTAGAATTCATCTCAGACACTTATTAGGTGTGTGACCAAGCCACCTTTAACTTCCTGAAGCCTTGGTTTTCTCATCAGAAAAATGGAAGTAGTGATAATTGTAGTATATACCTCTCAGAATTATAATACTTGGTATTTATATAGTTCTTTAAGTTTTGCAGAGAACTTTGCAAGTATTATCCTATTTTATTCTTACCACAATCCCAGGAGACAAATTCTAATCCTCATTTTACTGATGGGAAAACAGACTCTGGGCTGTTAAATGACTTGCCCAAAGTCACCAAGTGGGTCTTCCTTATTCAACTCACCAAGTGAGAAAATATGAGATAAAGTAAGCACTTTGCAAATGTTAAAAAGTGTTCTATTGATAACATTTGTTTTATCTTAGGAAAATTAAAAATATAATTCTTTGAAATCAATAATTAAAAAAAATTTTTTTAAACCCTTCTATCTTGGAGTCAATCTTGTGTATTGGCTCCAAGGCAGAAGAGTGGTAAGGGCTAGGCAATGGGGGTTAAGTGACTTGCCCAGGGTCACACAGCTAGGAAGTGTCTGAGCCCAGATTTGAACCTAGGACCTCCTGTTTCTAGGTCTGACTCTCAATCCACTGAGTCACTTACCTGCCCTCTAATTTAAAATTGTCAATGAAAAGGAATAGTATTTTTATTTAGCACTGAGAAATCATACTTGAATTTAAAAAACAAAATGAAACTTATATATGACCAGTTCTTAACTGTTTTTTTTTTTTTAATGCTATGGTTCTTTATAAAGAAAGGACATTTTTAGTTTCTTAGTTGTACTTAAATTGAGTACATTTCTACTTCTGTTCAAAAATTACTATTTTCCCCATACCATACAAAAAGAAGCATTTTCATTGCATGGACTATGAGATTTATATTTAAATTTAAAAAAATTTTTTTAAACCAGTGTACAAACTATTACTATTTGTATACCATGCATTTTACTTAAAATCTTTGAATTCATGATTTTTGTTCCTTTTTTCTAATGTAGGGAACATGAGTGGTTTAAACAAGACCTTCCAAAGTATCTCTTTCCTGAGGATCCATCATATAGTTCAACCATGATTGATGACGAGGCCTTAAAAGAAGTATGTGAAAAATTTGAATGTACAGAAGAAGAGGTTCTCAGCTGTCTATATAGCAGAAACCACCAGGACCCTTTGGCAGTTGCTTATCACCTCATAATAGATAACAGAAGAATAATGAACGAGGCCAAAGATTTCTACTTGGCTACAAGCCCACCAGATTCTTTCTTAGATGATCACCATTTTTCTCGTCCACATCCTGAAAGAGTGCCATTCTTGGTTGCTGAAACACCAAGGTCACGCCATACATTGGATGAATTGAATCCTCAAAAATCCAAACACCAAGGTGTTAGGAGGGCAAAATGGCATTTGGGAATTCGAAGTCAAAGTCGACCAAATGATATCATGGCAGAAGTTTGTCGCTCAATTAAACAACTGGATTATGAATGGAAGGTGCGATGATTTTTTAAAAAATAACTATGATTTGTTTAAATATCTTGCTTTTTATTTCTTTGTCTTCCTTTTGTACTTTCTTCATATGTATCTGAATATTGTTCTTATTGCTTGTACATAGTTGTCAGTGCATATTTTCTTTTGGTTCTGCCTTATTTTCTTTGCTTCATGTATCACTTCATGCATCTCATATTTATTATTTTTCATGGTACAATAACTTTTCATTCAGATACTATACAGTTTTTCCAACTCTTCTCAATAGTGGTTGTTCTGTGAATTGTGTCTGACTCTTCATGGCCCTATTGACCATGTTATATTTTTCCCAAGAAAACACCATGGACAGTATGGTCCATGGGATCACAAAGAGTCAGACATGTTTAAATGTTAAGTGACTTGCTCAGGGTCATACAGCTACTAAGCATCTGAAACCAAATTTGATTCAGGTCATCCTGATTCCAGGCCCAGTGTTCTATCCACTGGGGCATCTAGCTTCTTTCCCAGGAGTGGACACAGAGTATATTCACAGTGGTTTGCTATTATGATTAGTATTATTTGAAATACTTATGGACATATTTGATTTTTATTCTGTCATTAGCATCTTATTAATAGAACCACTGGGTCAAAGGGATATGAGCAGTTTTATAATTCTATTTGTGTAATTCTATATTATTAGGGAAGGAGTTTCTATTGAGTTTTGATGCCCAATAAAGTACACAAGATGTTTATTTTTTGTGTGCCTGATAATGTTAATTGTCTTAACGAAGAATTATATATGGTGATTTTTCCTTTTCATTTGGTGTGCTAGGTTGTAAACCCTTACTATTTGCGTGTTCGAAGGAAGAATCCTGTGACAAGCACATACTCAAAAATGAGTCTACAGTTATACCAGGTGGACAGTAGGACTTACTTACTGGACTTCCGAAGCATTGATGGTATGTAGTTGCAAGCAAATAATGTGAGTAGTTTAGGCTTCCTGAGAATCTGTTGTGTCTTAAAGTTTTGATTCTTTTACAGAAACCAAAAGGGAATGTGATTTGGGATTTTGTGTATCAATCATCTTAACATTCATGACAATATATGAACATTCTTTTACTCTGGACTATTAATCTAATTGTAATTTGATCTCAGAGTGAATTTTTGTTGTATTTTTGCTTTTAGACAGAAACTTTATCGACCATGTTAAATAAATACTCAGAGATAATTGTTATCTCTGTATACAAATTACTGGTATTATTGGCTCTTTCCCTCTTCCTTGTTGGCTTGTAAGTATGCTTCTCCTTCTGCAGCATGCTGCTTTGGGACTACTACCAACTGTGAGTCATTGTTTAGATCCATCAAAGAGGACTGGAAGGAAAGAAGGAGAACAAGGGAGGAATAAGCTTTGGGAACTCCATAGGAGAGTAGCTTCCCTCTGAATTATGGATACATCTTAATCTTTAGCACTTCTTTGTGACTTTGTTTTTCACTATAGCTTTCAAAAGTGGGAAAAGATACATGCTGGATTTAAATCTTGTTAATGATAGAGATTTTTAGATGGGCTGCATTATATTCTTCCATGGCCTAGGAAAGGAGAGAAATTCTGTTTTAAAATATTATATTTTGGTAGTGGAAAGGAAAGAATTCATTAGCCTATGGAAGGAAGAGCCTGTTATAATAAAAAAAGAGCCTGTTATATTAAAAAAAAGAAAAAGAAAACTCTTAAAATAAATTAGCTTCATGAAGCAAAAAAAAAACAAACCCCAAAAAAATCCCTCATTGACCATATCTAAAAATGGGTCACATTTTGCATATTTAGATTGTCACTTCTTTGTCAGTAGATGGTGCTTTCTTTGGCCTCATGGCTTTGTTTGGAGCAAAGAACTGGTTTTGAGGATTTAAAGAAAATTAGTACTCAGGAAACCAGTATAAGTATGCCACATATTGCTCTATAACACACCAAGCAGGCAAAAAACAAAAGTGCCATGTGTACACACACACACACACACACATACACACACACACACACACACATATTCATACACGTGTGCTATGTGACTACAAGGGCAGATATTTGGCGACTTACAGCACCAATAGCATTCATATGAAGGAGACATAGGGTGGCAAAGATCTCTTAAAGTCCATGTACAGAGCGGGTTCTGAGTAGGGAAGTTTAAACCTTAAACATTGGCTTGGTTGAGAACAGGTAATTGATGCCAGATATGGGCAAGGGCCAGTCTTTTTTTTTTTTTAATTTAAATTTTGAATATTTTCCCATAGTTACATATTTCATGTTCTTTCCCTCTCCCCCAAGCCCCCCTAACCCCTTTTAGCTGACGCACAATTCCACTGGGTTTTACATGTATCATTGATCAAGACCTAATTCCATATTATTGATAGTTGGACTAGAGTTATCCTTTAGTGTCTACATCCCCAATAATATCCTCATCAGCCCGTGTGTTCAAGCAGTTGTTTTTCCTCTTTGTTTTCTCCTCCTACAGTTAAATGTGGCTAGTTTTCTTTCTCATAATCTTTGCATTGCTGCTAGTAGAGAAGTCCGTTAGGTTCGATTTTACCACAGTGTATCAGTCTCTGTGTATAATGTTCTCCTGGATCTGCTCCTTTCACTCTGCATCAATTCCTGGAGGTCATTCCAGTTCACATGGAATTCCTCCAGTTCTTTATTCCTTTGAGCACAATAGTATTCCATCACCAACAGATACCACAATTTGTTCAGCCATTCCCCAATTGAAGGACATTCTCTTCATTTTCCAATTTTTTGCAACCACAAAGAGGGTGGCTATAAATATTTTTGTACAAGTCTTTTTCCTTATTATCTCTTTGGGGTATAATCCAAGCAGTGCTATGGCTGGATCAAAAGGCAGATAGTCTTTTAAAGCCCTTTGAGCATAGTTCCAAATTGGATAGGTCCATTCCTAATCAGACTCAGACATGAGAGGAAAACTCCTCAAGTGGCTTATTGATAGCAGAGTCTGATAGAGGAATTTCTTTATGGGGACTAGAAATCAGGTGAGGGTCTGAACTTATACTTGGGGATCCCAGAAATGGGTATAGGTGCATAGTTGCTGCATTTGTTCAGGAGCTGCATTTAATTAGGAACCATGATTGTTTATATGTTTGACACAGGGTCAGAATGAGTCATATAAACAATGCCCTAATGGAAGGTAAGATCTAATATAAAGTACTGAGGCATATACATATATAGTACCTGACAGTAACTGTAAATTAGAGAGGAACAATGGGCTGTGTTGACTGAAAGTAAGGAAAAGTCATTCCCTAATGGAGAGATGCAGGTGGATTTTGGCTATGACATGAAAGTTTTATTCCTTTTTTAAAATTAGGAGAACAATTTGTGTTTTTTTTTTTTGCTATACTTGTATGAATAAAATGTCACAATAGAATGACAGTGAAAAGTGGTTTGTTATTACATTGGTTGAGGCACACCATGACCTAAATCATATTTCTTTTTTAAAAAATTTTTTATTTAAAATTTTTTATTTTTTTTTAAACCCTTAACTTCTGTGTATTGGCTCCTAGGTGGAAGAATGGTAAGGGTAGGCAATGGGGGTCAAGTGACTTGCCCAGGGTCACACAGCTGAGAAGTGTCTGAGGCCAGATTTGAACCTAGGACCTCCTGTCTCTAGGCCTGACTCTCAATCCACTGAGTTACCCAGCTGCCCCCTAAATCATATTTCTTAAAACAGAATTATTCAGGAAAGTAAAAGCCTAGTAAAATAATGACCAAAACTGATATTGACCGATAAGCAGTTGCTACCCTCAGAGAACTTGAATTCTAATAATAAGAGATATAGCATGAACAGCAACAACAACAAAACACACACACACACACACACACACACACACACACACACACACACACATAGTTATTTTGGGAGAAAAGACATTGTAGTTGGAAAAATTAGGAAAGGTTTTTTGTAAAAGATGACATCTGAGCAGAAGTTTGAAGGAAACAAGGGATTCCAGTAGGTGTAAGATTCCAGGTATTGGACCATCTTCTGCCAACTTGGCAATCAATAATGCTAGACCATAGAGTGGATGAAGAGAAGTAAGGGACCAACTCATAAGGCACTTTAGATGCTAGAGAAATCTAAATTTTATTATAGAGGTCATAGGAAACCACTGGGATTTATTAAACAGAGGGGCTTTTGGAAAATCACCTTGAGGGTTGTTTAGAGGACAAACTGGAATGGGGAAAGACTTGGGACAAGGAGACCAAATAAGTTGTTGCAGTAAATCCCGAGAAGAGGTAATGGAATTGGGAACTAGGATGGTTGAGAGTGAGGAGTAGTAGTAAGATTTATTCAAAGTTGTAAACCTGGCCAGTCATCCATGCTCAGTGCTTTAATTTCCTCCTTTGATTCTCTTCTAATCCCACTGAATTCTGGTTTCTGACATCACTCAACTGAAAAATCCCCACTTCCAAGTTACTAACTACTTCTTAATTGCCGAGGCTAATGGCCTTTTTACAACATGCATAACTTCTTAACTAATCTGACACTGATGACTGCTGTGCATTTTTGGATACTCTTACCTCTCTGGGTTTCCATGACACTGGTCTCTCTTTTTCTCTTCTTATTTCTCTGTCCACTCCTCAGTCTCTCTGTCTCAGTCTCTCTCTTTTTTCCTCCAAATCCTTACCTTCTCAGACTTTATACTAAGTACAGGTTTCAAGGCAAAAGAGCAATAAGTGCTAGGCAATAGGGGTTAAGTGACTTGTCGAGATTCACACAGCTAGGAAGTGTCTGAGACAAGTCTATCACTTTAATTCTTCAGACTAGGTTGTATAATTGACCTGTAGATGATAATTTTTTTTTATCCTTTAAGCATTATAAAAATGTTTTAATTTTAAGTGCTCCCATATTAGTCCATCATTTGAAAGTTTTAACTTTTAATGAAATAATTTAATTTGGAAATTTCAAGGTAATGCCTTTTTCTAAGCTTGTATAAGACTGCTGTATAATACAGATATATTATATATTGTAGAAATCTGTAGTCTTTTCTATGTATACATTACTCTAATGATCTGCTATCAGTAGGATATGACCTTTGAATTATGTTTATAGTAGGGATGATGGGCTATGAGCCAATCATCTGATTATCTGCTTATCTAACATTATGTTAGATGACACAGGTAAGGAATGATATATTTGACTATATAATGCCCCCCCCCCTTTTTATTCTCATTCAAAACTTTTTTATTCACAGCTGGTTGAATGAATACAAGATTGAATTGCTAGTAATACTTTTGTTCTGTTGTGGTTTTTTTAAGTTATATTTCTTATTTTTAGATTTTCCTCAGTTAATTTAAGCTGAAATTGGAATTGTTTTTATAAAGAATCATACAGTAGAATTATCTTACTGCTAGGAATGATCAAGAATGTATTTGGTGCTAATGAAACCATAGTGTGGGTTCAATCCCAGTTAACTTTTTATAAGACAAAACTATTTCATAGCCACAGAATGTACTTGACTCTAGCTGGTGATTACCAAAATGATTCTATGGGTCTTAAAGGGGTACAAACCATTGATGGCTGAGGTTGATTTAGCTCAGAAAAAATGTCAGTTTTTTAACAAGTTTGTCAGGTATAATCTTGGTGTCCAAAAATTTTTTCATCTTCAAAATTGAAATTAAATTAAGCTATTTTCTTTTCTAGATGAAATTACCGAAGCCAAATCTGGAACAACTACTCCTCAAAGATCGGGTTCTGTGAGCAATTATCGATCTTGCCAAAAGAATGATTCAGATGCTGAAGCCCAAGGAAGATCTTCAGATGTTTCCCTTACCTCATCAGTTACTTCACTTGACTCTTCAACAGTTGACTTAACCCCAAGGCCAGGAAGTCACACAATAGAGTTTTTTGAGATGTGTGCAAATCTTATTAAAATTCTTGCACAATAAACATAAATGTTTGCTTATTTCTTTCATAGCAATAAGCATGCAGAAATCATAGCCAAATGCTTCCATTTGTAATCAAGTTATAATTATGACCCTGAGAAGAATAGCCCATTCTGAATGCAGTTTGCACAGAGATTGGAAAGTGATTAATAGTTCAATGGCTAACGTGCAGAAGTTAATTGTGATTATTTTGTTCATTCTTCCACAGGTATAGGGTATATAATACAAAAGACACAATGAATTCTAGATCTCTTAAGCTCACTAGTTTTGGATATTTTACTGCACACTGAGCTTTGTAGAATATTACTGTTTTACCTCAAAGGCCTTTATATTTTTCTTATTTTTTGTTAAATTTGCTTCAAAATGTAAATCAATAAATACTTGCTTACTGGTCCCTAGAAAACTAAAGAAGTGATTGTTTTTCAACTCCTTTAAATTGCTTGTCCTTTAAGTAATTATCCAGCCATTTTAACATTCTGAATGACTATCCTTTTCAGTACCTTATAATATAACTGAAAATTGTTACTTCAAAGACATAAAATGCACTCATTTTAGTCCAGGTTGAGAAGTCCAAGCACAGATAGTACTTCAGCATTCAGATACTCATGGCACTGAATTTATTCTAATAGTAAGTGCTAATACTTTCTATATATAAGTTGCTTTTTCAGTCATAAGGGATGACTTGGCATACACTGTAAATAAGACATTGGGCAGTGCTCTCCAATTTTAAAAATACCCTATTTACCTTTTATAATTATTTTGACAATTCATTATTAAATTAAGCATGAGTCTTTAACCAACTGATTATGTATCTGTTTTAAATTGACAATGCAGATAACATCTACCCAGAGTATTTAAGTGCTCAGATATTTAGGGTTTTATTTCTCTGATAAAATTTATCTCGAAAAAAATCAAGTTTTCTGAAGGATCTTATTTCTGAAACTAGTTCCATGTTTTCATTAATTAAAAAAATAGCATTATATGAACTGAAGAAAATGCTAATCCACCTCAAGATCTGATTTTTAGAAACCTGTTTCTATAGCTGGAAGAATTCATTTTTTTTTTAATAATGGTGTCATATAGCTATGGTAAATACAAACTTAAAGCCATTTTAGAGGAATTTGATATCATGTGTATGCTAATAAATAAATGCTGAATCTAATATTCTTGCCTTATATATGTTACTTTCAATTTGATTTTTTTTTATAGATGACAGAACTTGTTCCATATCTTCAAGTGTTTCTTTCCTTTAAGTACTTTTACTTACTAGGTTTGCTATAGGCAAATACAGTGAGTATCTGTTTAATCAGATGATAGATAGTGTGTTCATTTGAATATCATGATAACTTATATAAGTGGTTACTAGAGTCAACTCCAATAATTTAGTAACATTCACTGAGTTGAAATGAAGCATATATTGCTGCTTTAGGTCTAGGGGTAGCTGTAATTAATTTTAAATTTGAACTAAACAACAAATTAATATATCCACTTAATATAGATACAAAATCTCATTAAAAAATTTCTTTATGGCCTTTCATCTTTAGAACAGTATTTTGACACATGTGCTTCAAATGAAGCATAATGTTTTTGGAGGTTAGCAAAAGATTATATTTCTAAAGTTGAAGATTTGGAGCACATATATAATATAGGGGACATTACTATACTGTCTATATAAGCTAATATGGCAGAGGAAAAGGAACCAATTAAATATAACTTTCTAAAATACTTTATTAATCATATAAAATTCAGTTCTGATATATTCTTTAAGTTATTTTGATCCCTTCTAGTAATCAAGATTTATTTTGAAGATATTTTAATATTGCACTTGTACAAATAGTATAATAAATGCACAGACTTTATTGCAGTATATTGCTCTTAAAAGCTGGGATCTCTTTGAAATGAACTGAACTTTTGGTTGTATATGTCAAGGTCTCATCAAAACTTTCACAAATTTGTTGTAGTCTGCAAATTCTTACTAATGTTGAAGACATACAAGGAGTCAAGATGCAAATGGTTTTTAATCTTTTTTTATATCTTTTCAGCAATTTATATTTTTTTGTGCTTTAATGCAACCATGTTTTTTACTTTGTCTTGACAGTTGGAAGATGTATAGGTTTTTGCCACAAATGTATTATATACATAGT
The DNA here is from genome assembly GCF_016433145.1 of Gracilinanus agilis. NCBI lineage: Eukaryota > Metazoa > Chordata > Mammalia > Didelphimorphia > Didelphidae > Gracilinanus > Gracilinanus agilis. Next base: position 376,846,762 of record NC_058130.1, read on the forward strand.
TTTAAATATAATGCAAATTTTTCTGGTATGTAAAGATTTTGCCATTAAAAATAGATGATTTCTCATTGAGAGGACTTTTATATTGGGTTTGGGGGAACCAGAAGCTAATACTACTTACCTTAAGTATGATTTTATTAAGATATAACTCCATCTTTCATTTGTTCCACTTTTTTCTTAAAATGTGTGTAGTTGAAGATTTTGGATGATTTTTTACACGAATTTCCCCTCTTTATACACTGTTTGTTGTCTTTGATATTATAGCGATGTCCTGCATGTTGAATTGGTGCCATGATATTATGGGATAAGATGCGGGCTTCACTAAGTTTCAGAGATCTGATTGGCAATGTTGGCAATGAAAACCCAAAAGGTTTGTTCAAGAATGTGTTATTTGTATGTATCTTTTTCTTACTTTCCCACTTCCAGGTTTTCACCAGTACGAAAATACCTTGACAGAACCTTCTTTTTCGTTATAATTTCTCATCATAGTCATTGGTAAATTGATTGAAATTCTACATGCAACATTTTATAAACTGGTAGTAAGATAGAAATTGATCTTTGTGGTGCAATATTCCAAGAAATTTTCATGTATGTTTTGCCTGGAGTGTATTTCAGTATAAATTTCCAAATAAATGATTTACTTTACTTTAGAGCCACTTGTACATTATAGCACAGTGATCATTTTTCTTTTGTTATGAATTTTATAACTAATTCCTTTTGAAATTTCTAGTAATACCAAATGAAAAGAATATTTGTAGCTGTGTAGCTATAATTTTTTTAATTGTATCTGAATACAAAATAATTATTTTTGAGTTTAAAACTGTGTGCAAGTGATTTTGTATCTCTTGTAACTAAATTACAAGAGTGAATTTTTTATTTATTTAAAATCTGGAATCGCTTAAAACACTAAAAATATAGAGAATGAGGTGCTATACCTATTAGACTACAAAAAACTTTTTTGTAGAATTAGAAAAAAATATTGCAGAGTTCATCTGGAAGAACAAAAGATCAAGAATATCAAGGAAACTAATGAAAAAATATGAAGGATGTAGGCCTAGCAGTACCAGATCTCAAAATGTACTACAAAGTAGTGGCCATCAAAACAATATGGTTATGGCTAAGAGATAGAAGGATGGATTGATGGAATAGACTTGGGGTAAATGACAGCAAGATAGTGTTGGATAAACCAAAGATCCCAGCTTTGGGACAAGACAAAAACAGTATGGGAGAAATTAGGTTTTGATCAATATTTCACACCCTGTACCAAAATAAATTCAAAATGGGTAAATTACTTAAATATAAAGAGGGAAATTATAAACAAATTAGGTGAACATAGATTAGTATACCTGCCAGATCTATGGGAAAGGAAGAAATTTAAGAACAAGCAAGATATAGAAAACATTACAAAATGTAAAATGAGTAATTTTGATTATATTAAATTAAAAAGTTTTTGTACAAATAAAACCAATGCACAGGCAGCTGGGTGGCTCAGTGGATTGAGAACCAGGCCCAGAGATGGGAGGTTCTGGGTTCAAATCTGGATTCAAATAACTTCCTAGCTGTTTGACTCTGGTTAAGTCACTTAACCCCCATTGCCAATCCCTTATCTTGATTCTAAAACAGAAGGTAAGGGTTTAAAAAACAAAACAATGCAACCAAAATTAGAAGGGAAGCAACAAACTGGGAAAAAAAATTTTTATAACAAAAACTTCTGTCAGAGGTCTAATTTCTCAAATTTATAAAGAACTAAGTCAGTTGTACAAGAAATCAAGCCATTCCCCAATTGACGAATGGTCAAGGGACATGAATAGGTAGTTTTCAGATGAAGAAATCAAAACTATCAATAATCACATGAAAAAGTTTTCTAAATTCTTCCTAATTAGAGAAATGCCAATCAAAACAACTGAGGTATCACCTCACACCTAGCATATTGGCCAATATGACAGTAAAGGAAAATAATAAATGTTGAAAGGGATGTGGCAAAATTGGGACGCTAATGCATTGCTGGTGGAGTTATGAATTAATTCAACCATTCTGGAAGGCAATTTGGAATTATACCCAAAGAGCTTTAAAAGACTGCCTGCCCTTTGATTCAGCCATGCCACTGCTGGGTTTGTACCCCAAAGAGATAATAAGGAAAAATATTTGTACAAAAATATTTATAGTCATGCTCTTTGTGGTGGCAAAAAAATTGGAAAATGAGGTGACCATTGATTGAGGAATGGCTGAACAAATTTTGGTATCTGATAGTGATGGAATACCTCAGGGAACTGATGCAGAGTGAAATTAGCAGAACCAGGAGAACATTGTACATAGAAAGTGAAACATTGTGGAATTATCCAATATAATGGACTTTGCTACTAGTAGCAATGCAATAATCCAGGACACTCCTGAAGGATTTATGAGAGAATGCTATCCCCTTTGAGAGAAAGAAATGTAAAAGCAGAATGCAAAAGAAAAACTTAAGACTTACCACTTGTTTATATTGCTCTGTGATTTGGGGTTTTAGCTTCAAAAAGATTGCTCGATAGCAAAAATTAATAATATGGAAATAGGTATCAAGTGATAACATTTATACAACTCAGTGGAATTGATTGTTGGCTCTGGGACAGGAGGAAGGAAAGAAAATGAATCATGTAACAATGGAAAAACATTTTCAAAATAAAATAAAAAATAAATATAGAGAGAAGGAAATTATAGCAACTATCACTAATTATTAATTACTAGTACTTCTCTGGTATATTTTAAGTTGTTAATATTAATTGTGTTGTTTTAATAATGCTGCTGCCTAATAGAGTCTGTGCTAATCAGTTGTCAGTCACTCACTATCTTCTGATTTTTATTTAGATTTTTACTAAATAGACTTCCATATCTAACATATAATGCTGATCTTTTAGCTGTGTATCAACTTTTAAGTTAGTATATTTATCTTGCCTTTCAAAATTATATAGTTTTCTTGTTTGAAACATTTTACAACTTATTCATAATACTATTACTCTTAAAGCAAAATTAGAGACAAAAGAGCATCATTCTGCTCATTTGAATTGCTTTTAAGGGTATTACTAATATACTAAAGGTAGATGAATCAGTAATTAAATGATACTTATATAATATCTCTTGAGATTAGTGATGGAAATGGCTATTCTCTTCATCACTGAAATGTATGTACTAAATTTAATCTACAAGCAGGAAGACTAGGAATTATAGTTTTAAAAATTGATTTAAATGACTGTTGAATATTTAATTTACAATATGGTGTCCCAAAACTTTGAACATAATTTGGTTAAGTTCTGTTGCTTAATATTACAGTATGTCATCTCAACTTTTAGCATTGACCACCCTTGAATGCTGAGTGGATCTAACATATATTGGGTGATATGGTCAGCTACATAAATAATCTATATCTACATAAACATGGGCGTGCATATGCATATCCATCCAGAACAGCCACTAACATTTTTTCCAAGGCACTCTAAAAGAATTTGTTTTTTTTTTAAGTTTATTGGCAACAGCAATACTATTATCATGCATTTTGATGTGATGTTTGCATTAAGAGTGTTACTTATTAATAGGCTGGCCATTGGGCTTTCATCCAAAATGTAAGTGTGAATATACTTTTATTTTATTTTTATATATAACACTTACCTTCTGTCTTAGAATCAATACTATGTATTGGTTCCAGTATAGAAAGAGTGGTTAAGGCTAGGCAATAGGGGTTAAGTGACTTGCCCAGGATTACACAGCAAGGATGTGTCTAAGGTCAGATTTGAATCCAGGATATCCCATCTCCAGGCCTGGCTCTCATTCCACTGAGCCACCCACCTGTCACTCCCCCACCAGTTGGATATACTTTAAAAGACTTGTTTTTCTTAACATATGACTTTATTTTCCCAAACAGTACATGGTAAATTTTACTCAGGCTTAAAAAGAAAATTCTTCCAATTCGAGGTTGATTTACGAACCGCATATACTGGCAGTTGAGTTTCTACTTTCTTGTTGCTCCTGCTAATGATAATTTTGGTCTTCTTGTCCACTGTCTATGGGGGGGGGGGGATCTCTTGCAGTTCATCAGTCACCACTGCTGCAAACAATGTGATAGGTTTTGGTTTCTATGACAAATACAGGTTAAAACTTGAATATGTTTTTTTAAAAACATATAATTTTATACTTGGCAATATATTGTACCTATTTTCAGTCAGAAAAGTACAAACTGAGTTAAAAGGAAAAAACAGTTCAATTTGACAAGTGTCCAAATCTGGAGGGAAATGTCAAATATAGCTAGAAAGTCTTCCAGATTTGGATGGTCTTGAATGGAGTTTGAATTTTGTTCATTTGGTAGTCTGAAGAAAGAAATTATATATGTGCACTAGAATCATAACAAGGTGGGGAGTTGAAAAAGAAGAGGTAAGGAAAAATGGAGATAGTCTTTTGTAATAATCCGGGATGGTTATGAGGGATTATCACTTCAGGGACCCAGGAGATTAGTTATTATTCATGTTTGGATAATAAGCCTTTTAAAGTTAAACTATGTTATAAGAAAAAAGCACAAAAGGCTTGACAATCCAGAGTTCTGGTTTGAACTCCTCTATGATCTAATAACCTTTCATCTTTTAATGCATTGGTTCTTAATTGACCAAATAGCAGTATTTACATTTGACAGGTATATTCTGGGGCATATAGATATTTTATTAGAAAAATATTATATAAGACTGACCTTTGTTAACTTATGCCATACCAAGATATACCTATTTGTTTTAAAGTAATGTTCTCCAATAGAGAAAAAAAATTAGTTACATGGTGGTAAGCCCTCCGGTGTGAGGTGTCTACAGTTTGTCATCCTTGCTCTGTTTGAAGCCTTTCTAGCTTGGGGTAATACCTGCCAAAGCTTGTGCTCTACTGTCCTAGACTTTAAAGAGTCTAGGATCACCTCCATGCCATGATGAGGCATTGGAATAATAACTTTTAAGTACTACCACAAACAAGAATTGTATATGTGTCAAAGTCAAGCTACCATTTGCTTATAATTTGTCTACTTTGGAGTCTTCCTGTCTTCCCCCCCAATAACATGATTATCCCTTTCCAAAGAAGGAAAGATAATGTGGAAAATTTCAACCTTCAGATAAATTAACTTTCTGAATTTTTAGATAAAGATGGTGGTTTGATTCTTCTTGTCATTTATACAGCTGACTATATAGTGAATATATTTTGTCTTAATTTTACACTTTTAATCCACCTCTGAATGTGAACAAATCTCTTCTTAACAGGGTGATGCTTAAAATTTGGACTCTTAAGAGAAATTAAGAAAGGGACTCACCACTGTTTTGGATAAGGCTGACAGATAAGTCCTTGCTCTATCCATCTGACTATGAATAATTCACCTGTTTTCTGCGTATGTTCAAATTCTATTTAGTTTTTTTCAGTTGGTGAATATTCATCTCTCCCACCTGCAACTACCTCCACTGAGCAAGAAAGAAAAACAAAACTATTATTACATATGTATAATCAAAACAAATTCCCACATTGGCTACCAACCCTCTTCCCCCAAATATTTCTCTATCTGCAGTCTCCCACTTTTCAGTTAGGAAATAGGTAACATTTTCATGTGAATTCTCTGGACTAAAGGTATCAAAGTCAAATAGAAATGGGTCCCTGCTGGCATTTTGACTTAGAAAATCACAAATATGTCGAACTGTAATGTTTGTTTTTTACATATTTGAATGTCAACCTTACCAGAAAAATCTGATAAATTTTTCCCATTAAACTACTTCCTTGTCTTAGATGCATTCATTGATTTTGTCTGTGAAGAAGCTCTTCAGTATGTAATTAAAGTTATCAAGTTTACCTTTTATAATTGCCCCTATACCTTATTTGATTAAGAATATATCTACTTACCTGTGAGAGGTATGCGATCTGCTTCTTTTCTATTTTTTAATAACAGTATGATCTTTAATATTAAGATTTTATATATGATTTAGAATATATTGTGGAGTATGGTTTAAGGTGTTGATCTAAGCTGGATTGCTTTATAGCTTTTCCAACAATTTTTATCAAGTAGTGAGATGTTTTCCAACTTTCTTGAACACTAGGTTATTGAATCCCATTGTTTCTGATTCTCCTTTTGTGGTCTATTCCTTTGATATACCTTGACTTTTTCACCACTACCAGATGCTTTCGATCACTGCCACTGAGATATAGTATGTAATCTAGAAGCACTGTTCTCTCTTTGTCCCTTTGTCTCCCTTAATATTTCAAATCTTTCATTTTTCCAGGTGAATTTTATCAAATTCTATAAAGTATCCTTTTGATAATTTGATTGGCATAACATTAAAAGTTTATACTAGTTGTATTAGCATTTTATTATATTGACATAGCTTTTTCATGAGCATTCAGTATTTCTCCAGCTACTTAAGATATTCCTTATTAAGAAGCACTTTGTAATTATATCAATAAAAGTCTTTTGTGTGCTCTGGCATATTGGTCAGCAGATACTTTATGTACTTTGTAATCATTTGGAATGGAATTTATCATATGAGTTTAATTAGAAATGCTGTTGATTTTGAGGGTTTCTTTTATAGTTTTATTAAAACTTTGCTGAAGCTATTGTCTAAAAATTTTTGCTGATTTCCAAGGATTTTTGAGTAAGCTTTCACATTGTCAATAAATAAGGATAGTTTTATCTCTTCTCTCTGTTTTTGTGCCTTTAATCTTCTTCTCATCTTATATAGTTAGCACTTCCAGAATCATCAAATAATAGAAGAGTAGTCATCCTTATTCATTCTTTTACTTATTGGGATTCTAGTGTATCCCTGTTGTACATGATGCTTCATTTTGACTTAAACTTTATGTTATGAAAAAGGTCCCTTTACGCTACATTTTGTAGAGTAGATATTATTTCTGCCCTCTCAAAGTCCTGGTAAAGACATTTAGCTCTGGGGACTTTGGCTCTTTTCTCATCTTCTTCACCTTAGTTCATACTTAAATATTAATATAAAGATATATTCTATTCTGTCTCACTCTACCTTATCCGTCTTGTCTTTTTGCTTGTATGTTTGTATAAATGAAGCTTTATGTGTAACTGTGCCTTAAGAGTTATTTCTAATCAGACAGTACTAAAACTACAGATGACTTGTTAATATTAATATAAAACTGCCCAGGCCCTAAGGTAAACAAAGGAAGCTGAAGTCTCTTACAGATACACCAATCTCAGGTTAAACAGGCCTAAGGTGCCTTTGAACACATTAATCCTGAATGTCAGATGAGACTAAACAGAAGAAGGTAAGGCTAAATTGATGGATATTCATCTTTTAGTTCAGCTATTTCTAACTGCACTGCCCTCTTCCTTCCATGGGTGAAGAGGTATGATCTAAATGGCCTACCTCAATAGTATAGTAGTTGACCATTCATTAAAATTTACCATAATTAACCCATGAATCCTTTGAGTTGTGCTTCCTTTTGCTTTATTTAGGATTTTTAGTTGTACTGTGTGTGTGTGTATATATATATATATATATATGTATATATATATATATATATATATATATTGTTTTGACATGACATTCCCAATAAATACTATTACTCCCAAATTTGTGTAATTGATAGTAAACAAAATTAATAGCCTGATTATAACTCTTAGTACATATGATTTTCCACTTTTGATGTTTATTTACTCATCATTAAGAGAAAAAGAGACTTTAAGCTTGAGCCAAATTCTCCCTCTTTCCCTTCCCACCCTTCTTTCTGAGACAGCAGAAATATGATAAGATTTTACATTTGTAATGGTGTAAAACATCTTTCCATATTAGTCATTATGTGAATGTGAACTCGAACAAACAAAATAAAAGTGAAAAACTGAACTGTACTATGTTTCAGTCTGCATTCAGACTCCATCATTTTTTTTCTTTGGAGGCAGATGGTGTTTTTCATCATGAGTCCTTGAGGATTTTTTTCTTGGATCATTGCTTTGCTAGGAATAGCTAAGTCATTCATAAATGTTCCATTATATAATATTTCCATTACCATGTACAATTTTCTCCTGGTTCTGTTCTCTTCACTTCTCATTAGTTCATGTAGGTCTTTACAGGTTTTTCTTAAATCATCCTTATAATTTCTTATAGCACAGTAGTATTCCACTACAAACATATACCACAGTTTGCTCAGCCATTCCTCAACTGATGGATTTCCCCTCAATTTCCAAGTACTTGCCACCCCAGAAACAGCTGCTATAAATATTTTTGTAAAAACAGGTTCCCTGCCCCCCCCCTTTAACGTGTCTTTAGAATACAGGCCTTGTAGTGGTATTGCTGGATCAAAGGAAGTGCACAGTTTTAAAGCTCTTTGGGCATACCAAATTGCTCTTCAGAATGATTGGATTAGTTCACAACTCCATCTGCTGTGTATTATTATTTCAATTTCCACCATTCCCTCCATCATTTATTATTTAACTTGTCTGTCATATTAGCCAATCTTATAGGTATACGGTTGGTAGGTACCTAAGAGTTGTTTTAATTTGCATTTCTCTATAATCAAGAATGATTTAGAGCATTTTTCATGTGATTATACATAGTCTTGATTTCTTCATGTGAAAACTGCCTATTCATATTAATTAGGATAAGATTTTGGAAGAGACAGCTTTCTAGAACTTAACTTTTTGAACAAAACCCAAAATCTTTTCCTAATAATATCCTTTGACCTTTTATCTATTGAGGAATGATTTGCATTCTTACAGACTTGACTCAGTTCTTTCTATATTTGAAAAATAAAATCTTTATCAGTTAATATTACTCTAAAATTTTTTTCTTCACTTTCTCCTTTTCTTCTTGGTTCATTGGTTTTGTTTGTGCAAACCCTTTTTATTTTAATATAATCAAAATTATCTATTTTACGTTCTGTAACGCTTCCTATTACATTTGGTCATAAATCCCTTATATATAGATCTGAGAGACTATTCTATGCTCCCCTGATTTGCTAATGATAGTATCCTTCACATTTAAATCATGTATCCATTTTGACCTCAGTATAAGGTGTGAGAAAACTGGTCTTAAGGTTATCCTCATATTTTTAAATTTTCCTTTTCTTTTTTAATGATACTTTTACTTCAAATTCTTCTTAAACTTATTCACTGGAGCTATATGTAGCAGTCAATAATTATTGATTTCTTTTTTTTCCTTCTTATCTCTTCTTCCTTCTTCTGAATCCCTTGAACTCTCCTAAAATTTAGGGTGCAGGTCAGACTCTGCCCACCTTTCCTCTTCTTAATTGTAAACTTTTTTTCTTATTTTTACCTTCTGTCATAATATCTAAGTATCTTAGCATCTAAGGCAGAAAAGCTTACAGTAAGTGCTGGGTAATTAGAGTTGAGTGATTTGCCCAGGGTCACACAGCTAAAAGTATCTGAGGCCAGATTTGAACCCAGGTACTCCAGGCTTGGCACTATCCACTGTGCTACCTTAGCTGTCCCTATTATAAACTCTTAAAAGGTAGTGGTCACTTCCCCTAGTTTCCTATTATTGCTGACTCAATAACTAGTTTCTCTTTATTGTTAAAAATAAGATCCAGAATAGAATTTCACCTTATTAGCAGTTTTACTTTTTGAGAATTCAAATTATCATTTAAACAAGACAAGAAATTGTTACCTGTGCTTTTGGCAGAGATCTTTAGCAGATGTTTGTACATAGGAAGTCCCTTGTTAGTATTATATTGTCCCTAAGCCTGGTTTGTGACTTATTTTTCAAAAATATTGATTTCATTTTTCTCTAGATGGCCCATTTAGACTAAGATGATAAAATCCCTCCTATTTTTTGTCTTCATTAATCTTTTCTCAAGGATTGTACTACTTTGACTATTACCTTATCTTTCCCCTTTCTTTTATTGGTCAAGGAAATTAAAAAAAATAGTCTAAATTCCTTTTCTATATTCTTATGAGTATACCTTCATAATTGCCCTCTCTCCACCTTCAGTTTTACTCCTCCTATTTCTTTTGAATAAAATGTAACCCCTTCAGATCCACACTCTAAATATAATTCTCATACCACCAAGTTCCAGGGAAACCTATCAGAACAAATTTGATTTATTGGGTTATGGCTGCCAATTCAAATTGCTAGTTTGCCTCAGCTTTGCGCATTTGTGCATATTTGTATATAGACATTTGGGCTTGGCTTTTGCCACTGCCTCCTTTAGTCGATCTTATTTCTTGTGAATTTCTGGATGTTTCAACTGTTCTTTTCCCTCCTTTGCAAATGTTCTCTCTGGTGGCAGCTTTCTCCTTTTCCCTTTTTCGGTTTAAAGCCCTTTTGATTTCTTTAATTTTTTTCCTTTTTAAAAAATCTTGAATTTCACAAACATCAAATAAAATGCACATTTAAAAATAAATAAAACAAAAATGTGAGACTGCAACTATACAGCTTGCTTTTCTTTTTAAGAATACAATAGCTTCAACAGGTAACTTTCCATGATGTCTTTACATATCCCCTTTGATTTGCAAGACACCAAGTTGATAGCATTCTTAGTGCTGGTGAAGAGATTTCCTGCCCAAAATCCAAATCCTATTCTCATGTTTTTAGCCAACTGTTCACTTCTCAAATCAGCCTTTTATTTATCTGTTAGTATATAAATGAATACACTCTTACCCTCTGGCATTGTTGAGCACTTTCAGTGCCGAAAACCCAATTAGGTGACTATGATTTTCATTTTTTTTTTTGTCCAAGAAATTATATAATTTTTGTCAGTACTTTTTTCTTTTTTTACCCTTATTTTCAGTCTTAGAATCAATACTATGTATTGGCTCCAAGGCAGAAGAGTGGTAAGGGCTAGGCACTGGGGGTTAAGTGACTTGCTCAGGGTCACACAGCTAGGAAGTGTCTTAAAGCCAGATTTGAATATGGCTCTCAATCCACTGAGCCACATAGCTGCCCCTAACAATATCTTACAGAGATCTTTTTAGACTGCCAGGCATACTGATGTGAATCAACAGAAGTGGGTAGTAATCTTTATTTTTTGAACTCTTACCTTCTGTCATAAAACTGATATTAAGTATGAGTTCCAAGGCAGAAGAACAATAGGAACTAGGCAATTGAGGTTAAGTGACTTCCCCAGGGACACATAGCTGAGAAGTGTCTGAGGCAGTATTTGAACCTAAGACCTCTTGTATCCAGGCTTAGTTCTCTACTCACTGAGCTACCTAATTGCCTCAGAAGTGGGTAGTAATCAGTTTTTGACAATTTCTTTGCCTACTTTTAGCCTCCTTGATGACTGCTTTTATCTGGGAACATTTATATTTGTTTTTGTTGAAGGGAAAGTTTATTTAAGCCCTCAATTAATTAAAAATTAATTCATTGTATCAGAAGCAGAATGATGACTTGGAGGACACTCACCATTATAAATTTTACCTATGATTGTTTTCACTACATTCCCATAGACTTTGATATATTCTCTCTGAACTGACATTATCCTTGATTAATGTTATTTTTTCATTATTTCTTCTTTCACCTAAGTGTATTATTTATTTTCCACATGGACCTATTTCTTTTACTTATAATAATAGCTAGTATTTTTAAAGTTCACAATAATAATTGAGCATTTTATATAGCACTAATCTATTCAAAATGTTTTGTAAATATCTAATTTTATCCTACCCACGACTCTGGGTGCTAAATGCTATTATTACCCCTATTTTACAAATAAGGCAAATGAGTCAGAGATTAAATTATTTGCTTAGGGTCACACAAGTTTGCAGGTGTCTGAAACAGACTTTGAACTCGGGTCTTCTTAACTCTAGGTCAAGCACTCTATCAACTATTATTGCCTAAATACTTCAGATTGAGCCTTTATCATACTAAGCTCCATAAATATGAACTATAAAATCTATGCTTTTATAAAGTTGTTATTGCTGTGTTCAGTCCTTTAATTGTGTCCAATTCTTTGTGACCCTGTGGACAATATTATGCCAAAAATACTGATGTAGTTTACCATTTCCTTCTCTGGGGGATTAAAGCAAATAGAGGTAAAGTGACTTGTCCTGGGTTACACATTAAGTGTCTGAGGCCGGATTTAAATTTGGGTCTTTTTGACTCCTGACTTTGTCAATTTACCTTCTTCTTAGTTATAACACAGTATGTAACCATTATTTTTTTTCTTCAAAAATAGTTAAATCAAAAGAATTGGTTTACATGTGGGGGAGATGAGCAGAGAGGTATGAAATAATGAATTTCATTAGTGATATGTCCAGTTAGAGTTAATGGGCAAGATATCTGGGTGGAAATACTAAGTAGGAAATGTGTGATTGGAGCTCAATTATTGTAAATGAAGGAAGAGATTAAGAATAAATAACATAGGGGGCAGCTGGGTGACTCAGTGGATTGAGAGTCAGGCCTACAGATGGGAGGTCCTAGGTTCAAAATTCTTCCTAGCTGTGTGACCCTGGGCAAGTCACTTAACCCCCATTGCCTAGCCCTTATCACTCTTCTGCCTTGGAACTAATGCTAAGGGTTTTCTAAAAAAAAAAAAATGAATAAATAAGTAAAGAATAAATAATATAGAGTTAAAAAGCTAAAGGTATGGAAATTAATGAAATTGCCAAAGTAAAAAAACCTAAGAAGGTAAAAGGACTGTGTAAACCGAAATGTGTGGGTTGGAAGAGGAAGAAATGCAGTCATTGGAAGAAATTCTGAGACTGATGTGAGAGGAAAGAGGAGAGCCAGAAGAGTGCAGTTAAATAGGATAAGGTTTCAAGGGGAAATTGGAGTTAAATGCCTAAAGATTAAAAAACAAATTATAAATGGTAAGAAGTAGACACTGGCTTTACAGTGGTGACCTTTAAGGGGACAATTTTACCAGAATGGTGGACCTAGAAGGAGAAATGTTAAATCTAAGCCTGATTACCTGACTCTTGTCACTCTTCTGTCTTAGAATTGATACTGTCAGAAGATAAGAGTTTTAAGGGGGGGGGGGGAGAGGAATGTTACAAGGCTCAAACCTATGTGAGACAACTCAATTTAAATACCAATTATTAGTATTCTTTTAGCTTTAGTCATCCAAGTGTCCAGTCTGGTGGTGACTTCATTCCTGCTAAGCTCAAGCAATGTTTTTAAGACAATACAGGGGTGTGCTGGTAAATGTTTCACAACAGGACTGGGGAACATTGAATTGGGAGGGATGGGCTCAGTATTCTCCTGCTTCCTTCCCATTACCTGCCTTCACATTTTTAGTCAGTGATACTGGTCCAAAGAACAAAGGAAGGAATGGAGGAAGGAAGTAAGGGAGGGAGGAAGTAAAGAAGGGGGATAGTTGGGAGCAAAGAAGGAAGAAAGGTGAGAGAGAGGGAGGAAGGGAGAAAGGAAGGAAGGGATGATGTAATATTGGTCCAAGGAATGAAGGAAGGAAGGAACAAATGGGAAAAGGACGAAGGAAGGATGGATGGAAGGAAGCTAGGAAGAAAGGAAGCAAGGATTGAATGAAGGAAGCCATTCCTTCTTTACATCATTCCTTCTTTCCTTTGATATGGGAGGGGTGGGGGAGTGAGACATATTATGGAGTTGAAGATGTACTTTTCCAAATGGATGGCACCTAAAGATGTACTTTTTCTCAAGGACTGAACTCACTTTAAAGTTTATAAATCACTTCGTTATGTGTCCAAATACTTTTAAGTTTAATTATAGCATTATTAGCCCTTTGGGCCATTAACAAAACAAATCAAGCTCTGATTTATAGCTTTTGCCTATAGATTTGTTCTGTGTAAAAGCTCATAATGAAAATTTAACAAAACGCTTAGTTGGTTAGAGCTAGTTGCAGTACAACTCTGGTTAGAAGCCAAAATGCCAAGGTTTCTCATAAATGAGTCAGTGATAAGGAAGTGCAGACAAGAAACTGCTATTTTTTTGATACCTTTGACCAGTAAAAGAAAGGAGAAAAATAAGTTTACATACAGCTCAGAGGAATATGAAGTTTTTGATAAGATTTTTTTTTTTTTGCAGATGTGTAGTGCAGGACCTTTTAGAAAGGAAATATTTACTCAGAAATTAAAATCACGAGTATATAAATTTACTCCAATACATAGAAGGAGGCATAATCCCTCCTTCAGTCTCTGGGGCTGAGAAGAGGATTAGGTTCATAGCTTTGTTTGGTTTCCATAGTGCACAGTTCCAGTGCCATTTCCAAACTCCCCTCACACTTGAGTCCCAGGTACCCTGGCTTCTCAGGGCTTCCAAGCCAAGCTGGCTAGCTGCACTATTTTGCCTGTGTTTCTGTTTCAAAAGTCGCCATGACTCCAATTACCAGGCCAGTGGGAATCACAGCATTTGAAACTGAACAGAAACAACACAAAGCAGAACCATCCCCAGAACCATTTCTTGGTTGGGGGTGGGGCATTAATGGGAGGTAAGTAAGGAAAACAAATCCTTCCCCTCTCCCTAGTTCAGTTCATGGTCTCCATGCTGGGCATAGCAGATAAGAGTGACCAAAAAAATAGCAGGAAAAAAAATCAATGGGTGGGTCTAGCCATCTTTAACCACATTGGCAGTCAATCAAAGGCTAACCCATGTGACAGAGGACACAGAGCTACACATTAGTCAAACTGGAAATGCTCAAAAAGCCAGCTGAGTTACACTGATGGATATGAATATATTTCAAAACAGAGGGAATTGGAGTAATGAAGTAGAAGAGATTGTAAATGAGATGTGTAGGATAATTAATGGAGGAACGTTATTGAGAAAGTGTGCAGAAAGAAAGAGCACAGGTGGAGAGGCTAAGCCTTGAAAAAAGGAAAAATATTTCTTAGGACAAAAAAAAAATGAAATGTGGTGCACAGAATGGAAATTGTAGAAATTTGCATTGCATGGCCTTTTTCTCTTAGTAAAGTAGGAGGAAAAGTCATTGGCTGAGAGCAAGGTGGTCATTTGGTAATAGCCATTTAAAGATAAAAGAAAATGTTTGAAATAACTCCCTATTTCATTTGCCAGTGCAGCTGACTACAAATGGAAAAAAATGATTTCTGGGGAGCAGAAAGGCTCTAGTTTAGTGGTTTACAAACTTTTTTGGCCTACTGTCCCCTTTCCAGAAAAAATATTGCTCAGCCTCCTGGAAATTAATTTTTTTTTTAAATTTTAATAGCAAATAATAGGAAAGATAAATGTACCTGTGGCCATCACTGCTTCCCTGGATCGCTGCAGCACCCACCAGGGGGCGGTAGCATCCACTTTGGGAATCACTGCTCTAGTTAAATTTAGTTAGCATGAATTTATAATAGGCTCAAAAAGCACAGTTTTATGATTCTCTAGCAATATTAAGCAGCAACAAATAAGGAGCAGGAGAAAATCAACAATTTTATGCTGATATCAACTTCAATTTCATTTTCTTCTGAAGGTTATTTGTTTAATCAGATTACTTTGACATTTTATAATCTAACTTCAGTATATAAAGTGTTAAGGGGAAAAAAAGGAATAGTCAGCCACTTATTTATTGTATTAGAAAGAACAAACAGAATTTTTCACGTATGTTCTGTGTAAGGGGAAAAGGGGTTTTTTGGTTAAATATATTAAAAGGTTAGGTCACCAGGGAATTGAATAATTATCAATTCCCAATTAAAGAATAACCTCAAGGGGGCAGCTGGGTAGCTCAGTGGATTGAGAGCCAGGCCTAGAGATGGGAGGTCCTAGGCTCAAATCTGGCCTCAGACACTTCCTAGCTGTGTGACCCTGGGCAAGTCACTTGACCCGCATTGCCTACCCTTACCTCAGGTCAAAATGACTTTTATGGAAGTTTATTTACAAAATATAGGAGAGAGTGGAAGTAGAGAGATGAGAAGAGGATAGAATAAGAGATTTGTATTCAAGTCTGGGCTTTACTCAGGCAGGGCTCCAGAGACCCAGCCAGAGCCTAAAAGTCAAATAACAAGGGTTTTAGCCATAAGGGCTTCTCCCAATCAAGGGAGCCTCCTGGAGGCTATTACCTCCTGGGAAGTTAAAGGAGTCGGCCTTCTTCACCCACCACATGTAGTTCCAAGAGAGATATTTAAGAACAGTCTCACCAAGGTCTCAGGGTCCCAGGTCCAGAGCTCCTCCACATCCAAGCAAGAACCAGAAGAGCTCCTTCAGGTCCAGTTCATGAACCAGAAGAAGAGAGGAGCTGAGTTCATTGAGGTCTCTTTTTAAAGGGGCCTCTTTTGCGTCACTTCCTGTACCTTCCTCTTAGTTTACGTGTCCAATCATAACAGATGCTTTTCTTAGGACTGCCCAGGAGGCAGTCAGTAAATTCTATTTTGTCACTCACTCTAGCACATGTGGGTTACAGACCTCCCAACTTGTGAGTTAAGTGGAGATATCTTCACCTTTGGTGATTAAATCTAAAGGTGGGTAGGGTAGATTTAATCTCATTATCACATCTGGGTGCTGTTAGCCCCCCCCATCTCCATTACATCCTTATATATTTGGGATATATGCCTCTTGAATTTATGAACAGGTCATATTCTCCTAGGGACAGCAAGCTCTTTATTCTGCCTAAAAAAAAAAAAAAAGGAACTAAAATGGTTATATCCTTTAAGCAGAGAATCTACCAATAGACCTATACCCCAAGGGAGCTAAAACAGATTTCATGTGTATAGAATATTCATAGCAGCACTTTTAGTGGTAGCAAAAAATTGAAAACATAGCAAAACATACATCAGACGAAGTATACATTGGAGAAGATATAACAGACATACAGAGTGAAGTTCTCCCAATGGGAGCAGGATAACTCAGCTCAAGCAGGAGACAGAATGCTATCTCACCCAAAAGGGAAACTATCTGAAGTTTCCAGAGTAGCAAGCTGGGTATAGGGGTATGATGGAGACTGCCAGCTCCTCTCATTTGGCTTCCTTTAGTGATCTGAAATGGGATTGACATTGTCTATTTTTCTCTCTCAAAACCAGAAGTTAGAGGAGCCTAAAGTAACTGCAGAGTCCAAAGACCCTAGAGTTGAAGAAAGTCTGGAGAGACTAAGAGATCAATTCTTTCCTTCCTCCTGTTCCTTTTCTTCAGATAGGGGTGGAAAGATATCTGTGCTGCCTGCTTGGAAAAATGTACACAATCACACCCAACAATAAGTATTTATTAAACACCTACTATGTGGTGGGCATTGTGCTAAGCTTAGGGGGTACAAAAATGGTAAAACATGGTCTTTGCCTTCAAGCAATTTACAAATCAATGAGGAAGACAGTGTAACACACCTACACACACAAAAGACATGTTTAGCATAAATAAGTAATTAACAAGGGGAAGCTGGGTGGCTCAGTGGATTGAGAGCCGGGTCTAGAGATGAGAGGTCTTGAGTTCAAATTTAGTTTCAGACAGTCTAGCTGTGCGACCCTGGACAAGTCACTTAAACTCCATTGCCTGGGCCTTACCGGCTCTTCTGCCTTGGAATCAATACACAATACTGATTTTAAGAGGGAAAGTAAGAGTTTAAAAAAAAAAAAAAAAAAGAAGAATTAACAGAAGAAAGGCATTAGAATTAAGGGGGCGGGGAAGGCTTCCTGTAGAAGAAGGGAAGCCCGGGAAGCCAGTAGGCAGAGATGAGGAGAGAGAGCCTGTTCCAGGATTGGGGGACAGATAGAGAACTGCTGAGTCAAGGTGATGGAGTGTCATGTCCCCAGATTAGCCAGTGTCTGATTAAGAGTCCTTTCTGTCTCATCCAGGCCCTGGAGCCAGGGGGGTGGGAGACCAGTGTCACTGGACTGACGAATACTTGTTGGAGAGTAAGGTGTAAAAAGACTGGAATGGTAGCAGGGAGCTAGGTTATGTTTACAGCGTTTTGTAGTTGCTTTTGGAGGCAATAGGGATCCACTACAGCTTATTGAGTAGGATAGTGACATTCAGTGGGTTTTAGGAAAATCACTTTAGTGACTGGAGAGGATAGAGTGAGGAGAGTTGAAGCTGGCAGACTCACCAGCTGGCTATTTGCAGGGACCTACACCAGAGTGGTGGCAGTGTCAGAGGGAAGGGTTTTATGAAGAGGGGATGGACAGGGCTCGGCCACAGAATGTGTATGTCTCCGACACTGGACTCTGCAGTCCACTCCGGACGACGAGAACCCCAGCGTTTTGCTAGACGCGTTTGGAATTTCAGGCTCCAAGCAGCCGCAGTCGCGCAGAGGGCGAGTTCACAGTCGGGCCGACCCGGGGGCCTCCATGACGCTTGCTGGCAGAGCTGCTCTGTTTCCTAGGAGACCTCAAGGCGCTTCCATCCCATCTTGCCTTGTCAAGAAAGACGGAAGTGAGGGCAGAGCCGCTTCCGCTTCCGGTGGGCTGAAGCAAAGCGGAACGTAAACACGGGCAGCAGGGAGCTGTCGCCAGGTAACCCGGGGCTCTCTGGGTGGGTTGGGTAGTTGGGGACGGCGAGCGCCGGGTTTTGGCGAAGAGACCTCTCGAGGAGTCTGGGGGATCCTTTGCGGTGTTGGCGGACCTCAGCCCTGTGGGTTGGTACACCCCGCGGTTGAGCGGGGAGATCCGGTTGACCCTTAGCGGTCGGGACCCCTGTGCTCTTTGGGCTCCCAACTCCTCTCTGGAGATGGGAGGAGGAGGTGGAGATTCTCATCTCTTTCGTTCCAGGCCTGTTTGGGGGCCTCAGAGGGTGGTTTGGTGGATTCTGGGGCAAGATCTGCTGATCGACGCCTCCCCCCCCCCCCCCCCCCCCGCCTCCTTTTTTTTCCCCTGGCGACCGTGGGTACGTTACTCTGTGGGGAAGATTCTTGACTCTAATTTTTAAAGCGAAGATACATCATTTCACGGAGTCAACGCTGACTACATCTCGGGAGACAGAAAGGATCTTGAGCTGTGTTCACACTGTTCTTGGCTGTGTTTGGGGTTTAGCTAAAGCACGGATAAGCTTTGCCTTCCAGAGCCTCAGGATTGAATAAAAAAAATTGCTCATAAATAAATAAAATATCTATTAGGCATAACATATAGTGCCTAGTGTGCATTTTTGTTAAGGTACGTGTCAGGGCAATGACCGACCAGTCAAATACTTATTAAGCACCTACTACGTGCCAGGTTCAGTACTAAATATTGTCGATAAGAGAGCCAAAAGATAGACCCTCCTCTCAGGGAGCTTGCTTTTTAAATATTTTAGTGGATTCCAGTTAATACTACTCCTGTACCAAAATACTGATTTCCATTGAATGTAAAACGGTTTTGCTAGCACATCTCAGTAACCTTTTTTTTTTTTTAATGTTATGTTACCGCATTTTAAAACTGGAGCAGTTGAGACCTAGTGGATAGAGCTCTGGGTTTGAACTCGGGAAGACTTATTTTCCTGAGTTCAGATGTGGCTACCGACATTTCCCAGATGGGACGCTAGACAAGTCTCATGACCCAATTTTCAATTTGCTTATCCATAAAGTGGTTGAGCATCCTTCCTGGAAAAGGAAATAGCAAACCACTACAATATCATTGCTGAGAAAACCCCAAGTCAGGTCAGGAAGAGAGGAACATGACTAAAAGGACTAAACACAACAAAAAAGTTTTAAACCAGGATTAAAAAAACAAACAAACTACTTTTGTAGATTTAGGAAAGGTCTTTTTCTAGCAAGACCTTGATGACTTTGGAAATCGAGGAAGTATGATTATACTATCTTGAAAAAAACATCTTCATAAATCAAAAATATGGTTGAACTGGGAAAATGTTAATCCATAGAGACTATTTTTAAAAATCTGACTTTGACATGTACATTTTTCTGTGGTCAGAGTATTTAAGACTAAGTTTGAAGAGCATTAGAGCTTATTGAATCCATAATTTGTGTAATCTGTTAAATATTTCTAAAGAATGAACATGGAGTTTCTATAAATATAGAAGCAAGTCACTGATCTCTCTCTAAGCTTACATTTTCTTTGAATTTGTGCCTACTTGCAATATTGCCATATCTGTCTAGTTTAATTAAAATCAAAATATTATTGTTAGAAATAAAATAAATAACTTGTTTATTTAGGTTTTACTTGGTTTTGATACTACTGCTTCCCTTCCTTCCAACATTAAGTTGGAGAATTATGGGTGTGGGCTTTTGCATATACTTTTAGATACAGTTGATTTACTAAGCTAGGCTTTTCTCTTTTTAAATCTTTGAAATAGTAAGGAACACCTTGCTGAGTGGGGAAAGGGGAAAGGACATATTTAGTAAAAACAAAAGATAACAATAAAAATAACATTAAAATAATGTATGTGTTGTTCTTCATACATGAAGATGACACCATTGATCTGCAGTCATTGGTCATACATTCATGAATTACTTTTCTAAGAATATTGTTACAATCGCATGGATCCTGTTATGCTCTTCTGGTAGGTTTCCCCTTATGATCAGTAACACCCATTTATGAATAGCCCTCTGAGGGTGAATGAAACTCTTTGTGAAATTAACTTCTTTAAGAGCCAGTGTTTGGCCTAATAGCACATTGTGGGCCAAGGATTCTCTAGGAATTTATTAGTAAATTTTAGTACTTTATTTTAGGGGTTCCCAATCTTTTCAAGTTTGAGGGCCTCTTTTTAATGTCAAATGTAATAGTAACTCAGTTGATTGGAGGATCACAATTCATTCCACATATTTTGTTGGAACTGAATAAAGAAGAAAATGATAGTGTTTGGTACACATAGAGATTCTCAGACCGCTTGAGAGTCCTCCATCAGACTGGAAAGCACCCTTTACCTCTCTAAATCAGTTGCCCCCTGCAGTCTTTGCTCTTTTTTTTGAAGAGTCTCATCTGGGAGGGAAATGTATCAGGCAGATTTTTTTTTCTGCTCTTGCTTAGGTGTTTTAGTGTCAGATTTAATATCCTTGTACCTTTCCCCTTTTCTTCTATTGCTCTTTATAACTGAAGACATCACTCTCAGCAGATCCTTCACTACCATTTCAGACAATCTGAAGTTTTTAGAGAAATTGTTAAAGTTGATCATTTATATTTTCTAGAATGGCTTCCTTTGGATGGAAGAGGAAAATTGGCGAAAAGGTCTCAAAAGTCACATCCCAGCAGTTTGAAGCCGAAGCTGCTGATGAGAAGGGCTTAGTGGAGAATGATGACGTTAATTGGCTTCATGCAATTAAACGAAAGAAAGCAATTCTCCTAGAAGACTGTACAGAGAAGAGTAAACGGTTAAAGGATGAAGGTGCAATTTTGGCTGAAAATAAGAGGTATGGTATATATTTTTCTTTGCCGGGCAGTGGAATTTATGTTTAATTTTCTGACCATGTAGTCCTTAGATAAAGATATGTATTCATACATTTTAAATGAATAATAGGCTGCAAAAGTACTTAAAACTTCCTATGATTAGGGTAGATTAAAAATTTTAAGTTTGATTATATTATTTCACAAGTTCAAAACTATTCCTTGGTTTTGCTCTGCCACCATTCAAAGCTTCATCTAAAAAGGCAGCACTTCAGATTTGTTTTCTCCTGGAATACCTGACTTTTGGAAATATTCTTATGGCATTTACAACTTTGAATTAATACTAGGAAAGTTAGGCATTCTCAGTAGTAGTTTTGGAAATATATATTTTCATCATAACACTTCTCCTGGTCTGAGGCACCTCTAGGTGAGAGATTGAATTATAGCATTCCTCTGAGAGTTCTAATTTACTCCTTGAAAATTTCTGTTTGGTAATTGTAAAAATACTTTAGCAGAGTAAGATATCAAATTATTCTAATTAGGGCAGGAATAGGTGACTTTCAGACACTGGTAGAATGGAGTGGCATCTGAGATAGCTATTAGTTGTCCACTGTCATCCCACTGTAGGTATCTTTTGTCTCTGTTCTTCTATCTGATTTCTTTTTCCTATCTCATTTTCTCTTGCTGATACTTGCCAGTAGTAGTCCTTCTATGTTCATTATTTGGCTTTACCAGTGACTATGGGTGTAAATGTCTTAATCTATAAAAGATCAGATTGTATTAAGTAATATCTAAGGATTTTTCCAACTCTAGACTTGTTTGCTTGTATGGCTTGTCTTAGAGAACTTGCTGTCCCCAGCTTTAAGAGATCCTTTGTATCTGACTTGGTCTAAGAATAGACTCTTTGATGTAGTTGGTGACTAAAGAAAATGTGATACTAATCTACATCTTAATTCACAAGTTCTGTAAGGAATTTCTAAATCCACACTAGGAAATCTAATAGCCTAATAACAGCATTTCTAGATAACTGTTAGGGAGTGGCTAGATTATCATCCAATGATTGAAATATTTTTGCTTTCTGTATCTAGAGGAAACAGTGTAAAGAGCAGTAACAGAAGTATATATTTATGTATTTGAACATATATATTTTATATATACACACGTCTACACACGTACATGTTATCTCACTACCATAGAGTTAATAGAACTTTAGTTTTACTTTTAATAATCTAGCCAAATATCTAAGTTTAAAATGAATTTTAGTAATTGATCCCTGATCTAAGAATTGATGCTATTTTAAAAAATATATAAAAAAAAATTTAAACTCTTACCTTCCTTCTTAGAATTAACATTAAGTATTAGTTCCAAGATAGAAGAATCATAAAGGCTAGGCAATGTGGGGGTTAAATGACTTGTCCAGGGTCACACAACTAGGAACTGTTTGAGTCCAGATTTGAACCAAGGACCTCCTATCTCTAGGTCTGGCTCCACTGAGTTACCTAGATAACCCCATCTCTATAATATTGTTTAAGCTTGGTGATTAAAAAAAAATGCAAGGGAAGAGTTGCTGTCTAGGTAACCTACAGCTAATGGGGAGAGTTTGATTACAAGATACAACATCACATGCTTGTTGTCACTGCTACTATGGAGGCTGAGCCTGGTGGATCTCTTGAGTTTGGGGGTTTTGAACTACAGAGAGCAAAGCTGATCACCAGTCTGTTCCAAGTCTGGCATCAATATGGTGGGAGTAGGAGGCCACTAAGCTTTCAAAGGAGTGATTAACTGGTTGGCCTATATTGGAAATATAGTTAAATGGCAGGTTCCTCTGCCAGTCAGTAGAAGTATTAGACTCATGAGTGGCTGCTGTACTTCATTCAGCCCAAGTAACATAGGGAGACCCAGTCTTTAAAAGCAAACAAACAAAAAGAGTGCTATTTTTGTGCCTTGTTAATTTTTGTCAAGTACAAAATATAGGCAGTACTTTGGATAATTTTTTAAAAAGTACTTTAGGGCCACTTTTTGTCTTTTTACATTTTTTTTAATAAAAGCAGAGGGAGGTAGAATAGGAATTACAATAGCAGAGAGAAGGTAAAAGATTAACCAGAAGTTTTAGTATTTAGACAAATTTTTAAGAATTGCTCTGACCTCTAGTGTAAGCTATAATTGACACTTCCTTCTGTACTACTAATCTTATGTGCCTCCTGCACATTCCTAGACCTAGATCTGTTAGCCCACTAGTATTTTATTTCTTTCACATAAACTAAGGGGATAGAATATAAGGAATTTCTGCTACCTTCAGTCTTTCTCATTATTTCCAATGACCCTTTCCAGAGTACCTTCCATTTTTGTACTTTTTGCTACCATACATAAACCTGGAGAGTGTTTATTCCCTCTTACAGTTTAATCTGCAAGACTAAAGACTATGTTTAGTCTGGTAATTTCTGTTACTGTCACCCTATTCCCAGAGTTGTCTGCATAGGAATGCCACATATCCCAAATTCCTTTAGTATGATAAATCACAGACAAAGAATATATCAAAACTAGGAAAGACCTTGGAGATTAGGTGGTCAAGTTTTACCTTTCTCTTAACCCCCATTTTATAGACAAGGCACAGAGAAGTGAAGTGACTTACCCAAGGTCACATAATTAGTTTGTAATGGAACTAGGTCTAGTATTCTAGTCTCCCAGTTCCCAGTCTTTTTTGCAGCACTAGCTATAGGGGTACAAGTATGTATTGAGTATGGCAGTTGGATCTGCAAAGGTTAGGAACAGGAATATCACTATAGAAGTTTAAGTGGAGTGTGATTGAATCAATCAATTTTTAAGTTATTGTACCTCCTTTATGTCTCATAAGAAATATGAAAAATATATAAATCATAGACCCTACCTTAAATGAGTTTACAATTTAGCAAATATGTACATAGGATTCAATTAAAAAGCAAGATAGCATAAAATGAAGTGTAATTGATGGAAACCAACCACTGGAGATATCATTCACTCAAAGTGGTAAATAGTGACTCCAGGCTTTGGGATTGTAATGAGAGCCATGTTATACATAGAACAGAGATTTTATGGTTAGAATTTGGAATGGATATGTGAATGCTGGTCTGCTTTGAGAATAACTTCTGGCTGGTCTGTAAGTTGTCTTTTATGATGTTTTTGGGATATGTATCCTCTCATGATCCCACACTATTCTTTTTTTTCCATATTATATATATATATTTATATATATATATATATATATACATTTTTTTTTTAAACCTTTACCTTCTGTCTTGGAGTCAATACTCGTATTGACTCCAAGACAGAAGAGTGGTAAGGGCTAGGCAATGGGGGTCAAGTGTCTTGCCCAAGGTCACACAACTGGGAAGTGTCTGAGGCCAGATTTGAACCTAGGACCTCCTGTCTCTAGGCCTGGCTCTCAATCCACTGAGCTACCGAGCCCCCCCCCCCCCCCCCCAATTTATTCTACTGAGGAAGCACATAAGATACCAAGATATAGAGAGGGTAATAATGGAGGGAGTGGAGTTAGTAGAACATTGAGTGAGTGGAAGAACCAGAAAAGAAGCTAAATTAGCAGGAAGTCAAGAGAGGATGACAAAAAGAAAATCAGGTCATTCCTTATTCTCTTAATGAATCCTGATGATTATGCTGCTCTTCTTGGCATTATTCTGTCTTCCATTGCATTTTTTTTTTTTTTTTTTTAACCCTTGTACTTTGGTGTATTGTCTCATAGGTGGAAGATTGGTAAGGGTGGGCAATGGGGGTCAAGTGACTTGCCCAGGGTCACACAGCTGGAAAGTGGCTGAGGCCGGGTTTGAACCCAGGACCTCCTGTCTCTAGGCCTGGCTCTCACTCCACTGAGCTACCCAGCTGCCCTCTTCCATTGCATTTTCACTACCACCTTTAATAGAAACCTCATGACTGGCTTATATATTCCTACTATTGCTGTGGTTATTAAAAACCAAGTTCCCTTTCCTGAAAACAAAATTTCTTTTTAAAAACACCTATTATAAGACTAACAGAGGCCATTAAACTTGTTTCACAACTCTTTTGCATTTAGATAAATGAATTTAAATCCATAAAATGTCATAACTTTATTGTCATTCTATGTGTTCATTAGGGTTTTTTCCTTGAGCCCAAACCAGAAATTTTATGGTATTTACAAAAAAGTATCTTCAGGATGGTAAGATGGTGTAGTGAAGAGAGCAGGCCTTTAAAGTCAGAAAGACCTGGGTTCAACTTCTGCTTCTGACTCACATTGGGTGTGTGATCTTGGACAAGTTTGTTAACTTCTCAGTGCCATAGTCACTTCTCTGAAAACCATAATTTACAGAGTAGGTATTCTGATCTGACTTGGTAAAGGGAATTAATTTACTAGGAAACTGTTTATGTATGAAAACATAGGTCTAAACCAAAACAAGTTAAAAAACCCCAAACAAAATGTATTTGCTTTCAATGAAGGAAATATATCATTAAGAACATGGTTGATTCCAGAATGAGTGTTATTAATTATTTCCTTTTTTTTTTTGAACCCTTATCTTCTTGCTTATAATTGATACTAAGTATTGATTCCAAGGTAGAAGAATGATAAGGGCTAGGCAGTTGGGGTTAAGTGACTTGCTCAGGGTCACATAGCTAGGAAGTCCTAGGAAGTATCTGAAGCCAGATTGAACTTCTGGTTTCCTGGTCTGGTTTCTCTCCACTGAATTACTTAGTTTCCCTAATCTAGTTGTTTGTTAATGACATTATAGATCTTCTTGGCCATCCTCTATTATTGACTTGAACTTTTTAATTAATTGAAATATTGGTTCATCTTTTTGATTAAGGCCTGGACCTAGGTATGATTTAATTGGTTTAGAGAACTCCCTCTACCAGTACAAGTTGGAAGCTGCTCTGGATATACTAATGAATTCCTTAATATTCTGATTATTCAAGGGAGATATTTTGATTTATGTGTGGATCAGATATCATGAAAAATATGGAAAAGGTTAATACTGTGTCTTTCATTATAAAATTTGAAATCTTGAATCTGAATTATAGTGGTAGGAGGTAGTATAGGTATGAAAAAAATAGTCAAACCTAAATTAATCCAAACTTTATTTATGGTATAGAGAATATATTTTCATTAAAATTCAAATGTGTAATTGAGCTTATGTTATATCTGACTATATCTTAAAAGGCTACTTTCACTGATTTCTTCACTGGGTAGAATTAGTCTTACAAAATTCTGGGTTTTGTTGAATGTTGAAAAATGAAATATTAGCCAACTATGCTTTATTAACTGAGAAAATTGTAACATTCCTACATTTATCATTTGTGGACTGCGATACTATAAACATTTTAGATGTATTGAGGAATTCTTTTTGCCTCTATTTTAACTTTTAGCTTAGGGTATAATCTTTCACAAAATTTTAATACAAATAGAAAACAAATGTTTAGTTTACACATTATTAAAAGTAGAATAAACCATAGCACCCAGGTTAATGGTTTTTTTTTTTTTTTTTTTTTTTTTACCCTGGGACTCCATTTTAGGAGCATAGGGCCACAACCAGTAGGCAATGGGTTGCTCAGGGTCACCCAGCTGGAAAGTGTCTGAGCCCGGATTTGAACCTAGGACCTTTTGTCTCTAGGCCTGGCTCTCAATCCACTGAGCTAGCCCAGCTGTCCCTACTTTAGGTTGCAGTTTCTTTAGCCTATGTAGTTTTTACAGGGTGGGGTTGCTAGCCCCACGCCCAACCCTCCTCCTTTTTCATCCGGGCTAGGGACCTTCCTTAGCCAAGGAGTGGTAAGGGTGGGTGATAGGGGTCAAGTGACTTGCCCAAGGTCACACAGCTGGAAGTGTCCAAGGCCGGACTTGAACCTAGGACCTCCAGTCTCTAGGCCTGGCTCTCAATCCACTGAGCCACCCAGCTGCCCCCAGGTTAATGTTATAGATCATGAATTAGCAGTCTAATACAAAAATATGCCTCCACTTGTACTTTACAAGGTTGGCTGTTATGTCTTGACCAAAAAAAAGTCTAACTAAATTTCCACATTTATGAAATCACTTTCTCAGCATCTATAAAAATAACTTTAGGAATTTTTGTAAGTACTTTTTAATAACTTATTATTATTGTTTTTTTCTAAATTGCAAGAAGAGGGAAGAAGGAAAAGGCAAGTTAGTCATTATTATGATATCCTCCTGAATGTCCTGTGTGTCGTTGTCATATAGATAAACAAGATATGTGCTACCTGCCCACATAGTACCCAGATATTGTTAATTCAGTGAAAAATGAGTCAGATCTCTTTTTTTGATGTCAAATGGAGAAAATAATCAGATATCTAACTGATTTTTTTTCAGCCATTTGTTTTGGCATAGTATATACATGGCTTCATAGAAAAATAAACATTAATTAGAAGCTATAGAATAGACTAGTCAGACTGCAGTAAGCCAAACAAAAATTGAACAAAATGCCTGCAAAATAGATGAAGCATATAATCATTAAAGTAGAAAGAAAAAACTTACTTCCATACAGAGTTATATAAATTGGAAGAGTGGGATTCAATTAAGAAAATAAGTTTTTAGGTTAAGAGAGGAATAGGTTCTGAAGCAAAGGGAGAAGCTGCATTTTTTAAGGTATTAGTTAAATTGATATTAGATAACATGAGAAACAACTTTTTGCTGACTTCACAAATTAGTAAATCTTATAGAAATAGAAAAAAATGGAAAAAAGCATTTGTGGTTGTCTTAACATTCTCATTTTTACAGATGTATTATTTTTAGTTTTAGAGGTAGAGCACAAAACAAAAAAAAACACACCTGAAAACTTACATATATTAAGAAAATCAAAACTGTTAACTCCATTTTTCTCTTTCTATAAGGTCATGGCTCTTACACAGGTGACTTTGGGCAAATGTCTCAGTCTTTAAGTGCTCTAGGCAACTGTCTAAGGCTATAAATTGCAAAGGAAGTGGTAGTGTGGAATCTCCTCATCTAGGGCTTCCTCTAAATCATTGGGGTACTAAGAATTGGAACTAGGAGTTTAAGATTGATCTAGAATAGAGTTTGTCATATGGAACAGAGGAGTTGGTTAATTGTTGCAGGGATGTGGAGTTATAGGTAAGTAGCCAGCAAGGATCAGTGTCTGCTTTGGAGCTGATGAAAAGAGATACTTTAGAGAGAAAGGGAATCATTTATATAACTTTGAGTTCCTGCATTCAAAATAAAAACAAAACTTTTTAAAGTTTTAATATTCTTTTAAAAAATTTCAATTACTAGCATGGTAGCCAGGTGATTCTATGATTTTTCTTTTAATGTATACATTATCTGAGCTATATCATAGGTTGAATATAGACTAGTGGGCTACTATGGAAATCTAACCACCATTTATAATACTGCTTTTGTGGAAAACTGTTTTCCAAGTCCCAGATGAAATTATGTTGTTCTAAAAACCACTTGTAAAATTGCTTTTAAGTTGTAGGCAATTTATTATTCAGCATTTCCATATTAACTAGTAATAATAAGTTAACATAAAATTATGTATCGGCAGATGTTTCTTTTAGTTTAGTTAGTTTATTTCTAAGTGTGGGCAAGGATAATAAGATCAGGTATATAATCATCATTAGAATTTTTCTAGATGTAGGGAAGGTGTAACAATTTTAGAAAGCTTCATTAGTTCTGCATTAGACTACGATGCATTATTTTTCAATTACTACCTTGAACATTGTTTAGCATAAAACATAGGGAAATTGTTCATTGAAAAACATAGGGTGTGTGAAATTCGATAGAGTAGGCAGGGTGTCCATTTTTATCATTACTCACATTTGAACATTTAGTGCAGAATTATTACAAAAGCCAATTTAGTTTTATATTGGAAACAAAATTAAAATAAATTGAAAAGAACTAGTTGACCAAATGCAACTACTTCTTTCCTACATATATCTGTTATTCTCTTCACACAAAGAAAAATAATCTGGTTAACATATTGGGGAGTAACCTTACTGTGCCAAATCTATGTTTCAGATATTAGTTAATTTGTTTCAACAAAGTATGTATGTGTATACATGTGAATTTCTATACAAAAATATACATATAATCTCTATATTTACAACCTACCTCATAGGGTTGTACAAGAAGCACTTTGTAAATTTAAGTGCCATAAAAATCTGAGCTATTTTTCTGGATTATTCTGGGTATTACAATAGAAGGACATCAGTGCTTTTTTGTTTACAAAGCACTCTAATTTGGGTTAAGCACCTCCTCTTGCACTGATGTACAGCCTCTCCCTGGGCACTGGGATAATCCCAGGGTGCTAGTGTGTTAATGTCCTAGCCCCATCCCCAGAGCCAACAAACTTCTCTGTTTCTTTTTGTCAAGCTGTTCCTGACAAAGGACTCACTGTAACATTTTCTAGATTTCCCCATTAGGATTTCAGCTGGTGCATTTCCTAGGCCTTTTAGAAAGAGATTTTGTGGAAGGGAGGCTGGCTGACTACATTGCTTCATACTGCTCTGTCATGCAAGTCTCTTGAGGTTTTGTTTTTTTAAACCCTTCCTTCTGTTTTAAAACCAATACCATATATTGGTTCTAAGGCAGAAGAGTGATAAAGGCTAGGCAATAGCGGTTAAGTGACTTAGCCAGAGTCACATAGCTAGGAAATGTTAGATGATAGTTTTGAACCCAGGATTTCCTGTCTCTAGGCCTGACTCTTAATCCACTGAGCCACCTACCTGCCTCCAAGAATCTTGTGTATTTTAAGAGTGAAAAGTCCAAGGAACCATCATGACAGAGGAGGAAAAATATTTGTGTAGGGTGACCTACAAAATATCTCTTAAATTATGCCACAGATAGTTGCCTATTCATAAGGTTCAGATCCAGTTCTAGTGTGTTGTTGCCTTTTTGGGTATGTTATTCATTTTACATCAAAGCAAAATTTGATATCCTTCATTAACCTTTCTATTGTAATATGTACATGATTTTTTTTATACTCCAGATTTTTGTAGGCATTTGTAAATTAATAAGTAGTGAGTAAAATCTCTTTATTTTTTTTAAACCCTTACCTTCTACCTTGGATTGTTTCCAAAGCAGAAGAGTGGTAGGGCTGGGCAATGGGGGTTAAGTGACTTGCCCAGGGTCACATGCTTAGGAAGTGTCTGAGGCCAAATTTGAACCTAGGACCGTCTGGCTCCCAATTCACTGAGCTATCCAGCTGCCCCTCTTGATATATTCATTTTAAGTTTATTTATTTATTTAAGAATATTTTTCCATGGTTACATGATTCATGTTCTTTCCCTCACCTCCTCCCTTTCCCCCCTCCTGTAGCCAATGAGCAGTTCCACTGGGTTTTACGTGTATCATTGCTCAAGATGTCCATATTATTAATATTTGCAATAGTTATTGTTTAGAGTCTAAATCCACAATCATATCCCCATTGAGCCATGTGATCACCTCTTGATATTTTTCGATTAAAAAAAGAAAAGACTAGAGAACACAGAGACACATCAGAATTTATATGGGTACTTGAAGCCATCAAGGTTCATTAAAGTAGGTTATATTTAAGGTATGTTGTAACCTCAGAAGGCCACAGCAGAGGGGATGGAGTTGGAATGTAACAGCTAAGGACAACTTGCTGTGTTTTGGAAATAATTCTACCATACAGATATGATGAAGTATACCGAATAGGTCAAACATTGGCATAAAAGATAAGGGTAGGAAGATATCACTTCCTAGGGGTGGAGATCAGGGAAATGAATCATCATGGCATTGAGCTGAGCCTTAAGCAAGGAACAGAAATAAAAATATATGAAAACTTATGATGCGTTATATACCAAAGACAGTTAAGTACTTGTTTTTTCTAGAAGTAACAGAACTAGTCCAACTGATTGTCTCCCTCCCTCTCTCATGCTGCAGGAGCCTCTACCTGAAAACCCTGGCATTATTGGTGCTGCAAAGTAAGGGAAGAGATCTCTCCCATTTCCTTTCAGTGAGATCTCATTTTAGAGGTGTGGCCTGTTTTTGGGAAGAGCCTCTATTTTGTCCAATGTTGTGATAAATTTTTTTTCTTTCATAGCTTTCACTCATTTTCAAAGTCAAAGTCTTTGTTATTTTTATTTATTTTAAATCCATTTAAGTTAAAAGTTGTATGAAATTTATACTATTTATTTCCTAGTATGTTAGAACTGGTGGAGACCTTAGAAATCATCTAGTTTAATTCCCTTATTTTATAGACGAGGAGGAAACTAAGGTGATTTGGCTTTCTTTTTTTGCATAGCTACTTTCTATTTGAGGGAGGTAAACATTATGTAATCTAAATACTAACGTTTGGAAGAAAAATTTTGGTGTCCAGTTGACTAATTTGTAGTTTCATTCACTACTTTGGAAAGGAGATGGTTTTTGGTAAAATGAAAATCTTTTTATAGAAAAACTCATTTGTCTGGCTCTCCCACAGAAACAATGATCCATCAAAAAGTACTTTCAGTATCATGTCTCCATAACAGTGCATAATTGAAACAATAAACAAAACTTAACTTCCAAATATTGCTGTAATGTACAAAAGAAATCTGTCCAAAACAGCAGAATATAAAAATAAGTCAGTAAAAAGGCATTTTGCCATATCGTTTTCACCAACAGGCTCATCAAACAATGGAATAAAAGATAAAACATGAACTCCTAAGAAATATATTGTCTAACTTGGAAACAACTAAGCAAGACTTAAAAATTGAAAATATTTAGTAGAAGAAAATGAAATGCTAGACCATCACAGCCTGAATTCCTATAAATGT
This sequence comes from Gracilinanus agilis, assembly GCF_016433145.1. Lineage (NCBI taxonomy): Eukaryota > Metazoa > Chordata > Mammalia > Didelphimorphia > Didelphidae > Gracilinanus > Gracilinanus agilis. The sequence goes on from NC_058130.1 coordinate 376,878,641, forward strand.
AACTGGATGATAGTTGTAAAATTTTTTTTCATGATTCATAATTTCTAACTCATTGAACAAGGAACATATATTTCAAACTGTGGGAAGGCATCTTCTTTCTTTGCTAACCTTAGCTAGCTAATCCAAATGAGAGGTAGGTATAATAATGTTCCTCTCCCCTACTTGACTCCCACAAGAACAATTGGGTATATGACAGAGCTAAAACAGCAGTTTATAAAAAGCTTATAAATAAATTAAAAACAGAGTTGGACCATCTCAGTTCAAAGCTAACCTGCCCCTATAAAAGAGGGCATTATCTTTTGGTGTGGCTGAGAACTTGAACTGCAAGTATGATTATTGGCAGGGATTACTAAGGAACCAGTGAGAATCAGTGAGAGGGAGATAGGGTTTCTGTTATGTCCGCCTCTTTTCTCTGGTAGCCAGTTAGATTAAGTTACACTACTCTGCCTCCACCTGCTGTAAGCAGAGGAATACCCAGGCACAGCTCTATTTTCAATTCTGCAGCGACTTTGTGTTTTTTGTTTTTAACTAAATTTTGTTTTCAATGAACATAAATTTACCTTCTCTTCCTTCTGCCCCTCCCCCCAACATGAGAAAGAAAGAAAACCAAAACTTTTTATAAACATGTTTAGTCAGACAAAATAAATTTCCACTTTGTCACATCCAAAAAAATAGTACTGTACTGTACTGAGTCTATCAAGTTTGTCACCTCTCTTTTAGGGAGGTGGATTTCTCTGAGTCCTCTGAAATCATGGTTGATTCAAATGATTCAAATGATTCAAAATTGTTTGCCTTTACAATATTATTGTCAGTGCATAAATTATTTTCCTGGTTCTGCTCATCTTACTCTATATCAGTTCATATAAGTTTTCCCATGTTTTTCTTCTTCTTTTTTTTTTTAAACCCTTGACTTCTGTGTATTGACTCCTAGGTGGAAGAGTGGTAAGGGTGGGCAATGGGGGTCAAGTGACTTGCCCAGGGTCACACAGCTGGGAAGTGTCTGAGGCTGGATTTGAACCTAGGACCTCCCGTCTCTAGGTCTGACTCTCAATCCACTGAGCTACCCAGCTGCCCCCTTCCCATGTTTTTCTGAAACTGTCCTCTTCATCATTTCTTATAGCACAATTATATTCCATCATATTTATATACCAAAACTTGTTCAGCTATTCCCTATTGATGAATACTATTTCCCTTTACAATTCTTTTCCAATACTAAAACAGCTTCTATAAATACTTGCATATCCTTTGTCAGAATTTTTTTTCCCTTTAGGATTAATCTCCTTCTTCTTTGCACCCTCTTGAGTGAAATGTATTCCTGAACCCAATAGAAAAGTGTGTGACTTTTTTCTCTCTCTACTAGTTCATATGAGTGAGGATCAAGTGTCAACTACCCCCTTGCTGCCTTCCTCCTTGCTTACTTATATTTCTACTTGGCCATTATGATTATGTGAGTTATTTTTCTTCATCCCTCCTTTCCTTCTTTTCTATAACCCCTTCCCCATCCCTCCATTTATTCCTCTTCCTCTCCCTTTCTATTCTCTTTATAAGATGTTCAAAACATAACAGTACCAATCCTAGCCCCTCTGTCTAATTTAGATGCCTTGTATTATTCCTGTATTAAATGTCTTGATTATGACTGAGGGACCCCATGTTTCAAATGTAAACAGTTTGTCCTTTTAAAATTCCTTATATTGTTTCACTTGACTACTGTGTTTGCACTTCAAAGTTTCTGTGCAGCTTTGGTCTTTTCATCAGGAATGGTTTGGAAGTCATATTCATTTAAGATCAGTTTTTTTTTTCCTGTGGCTCTTTAGAACTTGACTTCTTTCTAGTTGGTGGTACTATTTCAAAAATTTAACCTAGGAGCTCTTGATTATGGCTGTAATGTTTGTGGAGATTTTCATTTTGGAGTTTCTTTCAGGAAGTAACCAATGGAGTCTTTCTATTTCTATTCTGTCTCCTGATTCTAAGATATCTGGGAAGATTTCCTTTATGATTTTTTGAAACAGGATATCTAGACCCTTTTTTTGGTCATGGCTTTTAGATAGTGTATTGATTTTAAAATTATTTCTCCTTATTCTATTTTCCAAGTTACTTGTTTTTGCTATGAGATAACCTTGTCTTCTATTTTTTCTTAATATTTTGATTTTGATTAAATATTTCTTATTATCTAATGGAGTCATTAGCTCCTATTTGGATCCATTGTAATTTTCCAGGAATTTGTTGTTTAGTCAATATTTTTTATCTCATGTCAAACTGTAAATTTCTTTTCTAATTCTTCTATTACTCATTTTTTAAATATTTTTTCCTATAGTGTGTTCTCATTTAATTTAATTTAATATTTAAAAAATTTTAAAAATTCTTCTAGGAATTGTAATTAAACTTGCAGCCAAGCGGTTTCTCTTTGAAACTTTGCTTGTAGATGTTTGGGGTCACTTTCTTTTTCTCAGTTTGTGTCTTTGCTTGCTTATTCTTTCAATCTATTTCTTGACTTTCAGACTTCATGTTAGGTTGGTCTCTGCACATTTCTAGAGGATATGTCTGGGTTGGTCTTGCTGTTTCTTTCTTGGGCTTTTAAATGTTGTGTAATTCCAGGATCTTGGATAGCTTAGGGCTCCCAAAGTAGTCTGATTCTGGCAAAGTCTTTTTTTAAACCCTTACCTGCCATCTTAGAATCAATACTACGTATTGGTTCCAAGGCAGAAGAGTGGTAAGGGCTAGGCAGTGGGGGTTAAGTGACTTGCCCAGGGTCACACAACCAGGAAGTGTCTGAGGTCAGATTTGAACCCAGGACCTCCTATCTTTGGTCCTGACTCTCAGTCCACTAAGGCACTTAGCTGCCCCCCTGTCAAAGTCTTATAGTTGCCCTCCTAGTCTGAACTCTGCAAATTTTGGACCTGGGCATGGATATGAGTCACAGGCCTGTGGACTTACTCCTGATTGATGTTCTTGTGGATTGTTGCTAGACTCAGCTGCTAACAGTTAACTAAAAAAAAGTTCTACTGGTTCAGAGTGACAGAAGTTCAGGTTCACCTTTGGTTTGGATTTCTTATCCTTATTATTCTCCTGCATGATAGGCTAGATGCTGAAACTGAGACCCTGGGGTCAGAACCACACATGTTGCTTTGGAAGTGGGAAGCTTGCATGCTTCAGAACTTCCTTCTTGTTTGTACAGCTGAAAGGCTGTGACCACTCTTCACTCTGGAATGCCATCTTTAGAGGCAAGTCTACTTCTCAGCCTCTCTTGAATATGTGACCTAGAACTGGGTAATAAGTGTCAGAGCAGCCAGCTGGTGTTTAATTCCTATTCCCTGAACAAATGTGGTTCCTCTGTGCTTGAATGGGGTGGTGGCAACAAAGAAAAAAAGTCTGGTGTAAGAAATGTTGCAGAACATATAAAAATAATGAAGTCAGTAAGAAATAAAAGGCATGGTTTTTTGGAATAGAAAACAAACCCTATTTGGGAAATAGGATACCAGATTCACAGTTAAATGAATTAACCAGATAACAAAGCAGAGTTAATATATCAAGCAAGGTCTGACTTCAAATCCAATGCCTTTTCCATAATACCACATTGCTTCTCATACCACATTGCTTCTCATGTTGAGTCTGAGGAGCCAGTAGGACAGATGTGGATTTGGAGGTTAGCAGAAAGATCAGGGATCCACTCTCATTGCATTCCATACTCCCTATAGCTGCCAGAATGACTTCAGTGTTTAGATCTGACCCTGTTCTTCCCCTACTTAATAAACTCCTTAATATTATTATAAATGACTCCTTATTGCTTTAAATATCAAATAGAAACTCTGCAGTTTGGTTTGTACATCCCTTTACAACGTAGCTCCATTCTCTCTTTCTAGTCTTTATACTACATTATTCTCCAGGTTCTGCTCCTTTCACTCTGCATCAATTCCTGGAGGTCTTTCCAATTCACATGGAATTCCTCCAGTTCATCATTCCTTATAGCACAATAGTATTCCGTCACTGCATTTTATTCCACAACTTGTTCAACCATTCCCCAATTGAAGATAATACCCTAATTTTCCAATTTTTTGCCACCACAAAGAGCTCGGCTATAAATATTTTTGTGCAAGTCTTTTTCTTTATTATCTATTTGGGTTATTATAAACCTAGCAATGGTATGGCTGGATCAGAGGGCAGGCAGTCTTTTAAAACCCTTTGGGCATAATTCCAAACTGCCTTTCAGAATGGTCGAATCAGTTCACAACTCCATCAGCAATGTATTAGTGTCCCAATTTGCCACAGTCCCTCCAACATTTATTATGTTCCTTTACTGTCATATTGCCTTTTGTACTAAATGGTACTGGGCTGGGTTGGTGGTTTCATTAGTTCAGGAAGCTTCCAGGGGAGGAAACATCCTCTACTAATGCAAATTGGCAGAAAATATCTAACCCAATTCCTTAATTCATAAATGAGGAGAGGTTCAAAGAAATGAAATGAATCACCTAGGTTAACAAAGTAGAGTTAAGATTTCAAGCAAATTCTTCTGACTTCAATTCCAGAAACTTAGAGAGTTATCTAAGGCACTAAAATTTGTCCAGGCTCACACAAGTAGATGTGGCATTTGACCTCAGCCAGATCTTCCTTGTTTCCTTTGAAGCTGCCTCTAGCCACCATGCTACCATGCAGTTCTTTCCTCAACGACTTTATTTATTTTATATATATATTTATACATATACTTGTTGTTTCCCCAGAAAGAACAAAAGCTCCCAGAGTAGGGATTTTTTATACTTTGTGTTTTTATCCTCTCCACTTAAGAACAGTGTCTGGCACATAGTAAATACTTGTTCATCCATTTATTCCAATCTTTTAATACCTTTCTAAAATGTTATCTCATCTAGGAGGCCTTCCTTGACCTCTCCCTTCCTTAGATTAGTAATAACTCTTTCTTTACCTACGTTTCACATAGACTTTTACTTGCCAACTCTATTATGTATGTAACATGTATAGTTAGTTTTATGTTATCATTTTTTATTGCAAGGACAGAGTGGCATACCAGGTAGAGACTTGGCTTTGATGTCATAAAAACCAGTATTCCTTCCTCCTTATGATATTTTTTTATCTGTATGACCATAGAGATTTACTTTTTGTTATTTCTACTTTAAAAAAATTGATAGATTGTTAAATCTTCCATCATGTTAGGTGTATGAGTTTTTTTTTTTTTTTGGTCATGTTTAAAAACAAGTGACAATGGGTCTTCATGACCTTGATTAACAGAGTCTTGCTGCTTTCCTCATGTAGAGTTTAAACAAAGTGATTGTGTTACTTAAAAAGGGTTTTTTTTGGTATGTGAAAAAATTTTTTTGGAGGCAAGGTTGGATGAAGCAAAAGGACAAATGGAGATTCTTTAGAATGATAAGAGCTAAAAGGGAATAATTAGATTCTTTTCTACAGGAGTAAAATAAAACTTAAAAGTGCTTTTGGTAGAAGTCTATGTTAGTACATAATTAAATAGCCTTACAAGTCAGCCATATTTTTGTGAATAATTTTATTGTACTTAAACGAGTGTTGCCTTTTGAAATTTTGTTTAGCTTGTAGATTGCTTAGCTAGTAGATTGCTAGTACTAATTGCCCTGCTGTGTGTTTGGGAGGGAATTATGCTTCTTGTAGCAATTATCAGAGTACTTTAGCATAGTTTCTTTTTTTGAAAAGGGAAAAATTATTTAAATAAACATCAGTATGAGCAATTTATTCTCATTTTGTTAATTTATGCACTGGATTTTTCTTAACTGGGAGAATCAATGAGGACTATCTCATTCCGTCTGGATAGTATCATTTACATATTTTTGAAAGTGATATCTGTCTGTGATATATATAGTTTGTTGGATTTTGATTCTGCTATTCGGCTGGGGGCTTCTTGAGGGTAGGAACTGTCCTTACCTCTCTTTGTATCCCCAGTGCTTAGCACAGTGCCTAGCACATATAGTAGGACCTTAATAAATGCATGTTGACTTGACTATTAGCAGCAGTTCATTTGGAAAAGGTTTCAGTAATCTGCAAACTTAGCATTAGCCAGAAAAGTGGTATTGCAGTCAAAACAAACAAACAAAAAAACAAGCAGTCTTGGTTTGCATTGATAGAAGTATAGTATCCAGATCAAGGAAGTTAAGTCCTCCTGTATTTTTTGTTGAGGGCTACAATTTAAGAAAAATATTTAAAACTTTGTGAACAGGGTATTAAATGGTCAAACAACTATGTCATAAGAAGTTGGTCTGAGAAATTAGGAGTATTCTAGGATTAACAGTATAGTAGAAAGAAGACTTAAGAGCAGAGGATATGCTCTCATTTAAAAAATGTGTATTTGAAGGATTGTCATGTAGAAGAGGAATTTGCCTCCCTCTGTGTATCTCTAAAACCGTGGTTCCCAAACTTTTTTGGCTTACTGCCCCCTTTCAAAAAAAAATATTACTTGGGCCCCTGGAAATTAATTTTTTAAAAAATTTTAATAGCAATGAATAGGAAAGATAAATGCACCTGTGGCCAAATGTGGATCGCTGCAGCACCCACCAGGGGGTGGTGGTGCATCACTGCTCTAAAAGGTAGAACTAAGACCAGTTTTATCTCAGACACTTCTTTGTGACCTTAGGAAAGTCACTTAGCCTCTCTCAGCCTCATTTTCTTCATCTGTAAAATAAGGAGGATTATAATGATCAATGAGATATGTCAAGTGCTTTACAGTTCTTAAAGCACCTTATAGAGATGATGATGATGATGATGATGTTATTATTTCCAGATAATTTTCATTGGCTTCTTGTTGCCTCTAGGATAAAATATAAACTCCTCTCTGGTATTTAGAGCTTTTAACCCATCTTTCCAGAATGATTTCCTGTTACCACCTCTCATCTGCTTAACCTAATCTTGTCAGAGTAACTTTCCTTATTAGTTCCTACCTCCATGCCTTTGTGCCAGTTGTGTGTCAGTCCTGGAAGGTTCTCTTTTCCTATCTCAGTTTCTTAGAATCCCTAACCCTCTTCAAAACTTAGCTCAGATGCCACTTCCCTACACACCAGGGGCCTTTCCTGCTGCCCCCAGCTGTTAGTTTTTTCTTCTTCCCATTGAACTTTTGTACATATTTCCCATTTATCTGTGTACTTGTTTTCCCTCAGTAAACTATAAATTCGGTGGGCTGTGACTATTTCTTTTCTCTCCTTGTATCCCCAGTGCTTGACACCTACAAATGCTTGTTGAATTGAATTGAATTTCAGCAAACTAGGAGGAAGAACTTTCTAAAAATTTGATGAAACCAAAAATGAAGTGATCAACCTAGTGAAGTAATTAGTGTCTTGTCTATGGGTGTGTTCAGGCTTTTTAAGAGAACTGCTCCATGATGTGAGGAGAACCTAAATGACTTATTGGAGCTAGTTTATTTCTAGGGAAGGCCATTCTAACTAAAAGATTCTGTGAATCTTGTAGAGAAAGTGTTGGGGGCACAGAGAAGAGTCCTTTCAGAGAGCACCTAGGGATCAGGCTTTTTGTTATTGCTGCTCTGGCCAAGGTAGGCGAGTTCTGAGAAAATAGTAGATTGTTTAAAAGTGCTAATTGATTGAAATCACAGGAAAAACCTAACCAAAGTGCTTCATGACTGCTCTATTTGAAAATAACCCCTTGCTTTCCTTTTTCCACAGAAGTCCTGGGGTTCTATCATTTAATATCAGAGTTAGTCTTTCCCTAGATTCAGGGTTCTCTGCCTGTTCTCACCCATATCACTTCTCATCTTACTGTACCCTTCATTTCTCTCAATCTCTGAATAATCTTATTCGTATTTCTTAATAAGCATTTGTTTAACAGTATTGGCACACTTCGAGGGACCTAGTGGAATTATAACGTTATTTTAATAACTACAGGTACTGGGAGGCAATTCACAAATGGGATGAAGCACTTCAGTTAACTCCAGATGATGCTACCTTGTATGAGATGAAATCACAGGTAATACTTGTACTCTTAGAATTTTAAAATGATAACAACTGAAGAAAATGGGTAGTCCTCAAAATTGGATTTGAATTAAAACTATTTTTGTGTATAATATAATTATTTAAAATACATGGGAAATTTAAATTTAGCCCTACTCTGAGCTTCTTTCTAGCTATCTCTGTCCCTTTTATAATTTCCTATATCTTCTTTCAAAGAAGACACTAATAGATGCCTCAAATCAAGGCTCAGTTTATGTAATTAAAATGATATATTGTTCTCTAACTGTTTCATGATTCTTTTTAGTCTCTTTTCATTTGATTCTCACAACAACTCTGTGAAATAAGTAGTTCAGATATGGTCTCCTTTGATCATATTAGCATATTAATAATCATACTAAGAATATACAGATGAAGAAATTGGGACATAAGGAGAATAGATACTTTCTCTAAGGTTATGCAGCTAGTTACTTGCATAGGTAATACTAACTAGAACTTGGCAGGTGAAGTATGAATGTATCTAGGCAGACTTAGCAGATTTTTTTCCTTCTCCCTTTCTTCTCTTTGCTTCCATCCCCTCCAAAAAAGATAATTATTGAGAAAACTTTGTCCTTTCTGCCCTAAGAAATAAAGGAAATTACTTCTGGGAATTAAGTTATTTGAAGTCATGCAGTCAATATGCTTGCCATTAGGTTTTAAACCAGCATCTGTGACAAGCTATTGCTGTCACATCAGTAGCCTTATTAAGCTTCATCCCTTAATGACTTGATGAAGGAATTAAAAGAAGCCTTAGAAGACCTGATTTAGCTAGAAAACTGTTTGCTTTCCCTGCCCTGCTAGTGCCTCTCTGTTGTGAAATTGTTAAAAGCCTGATACATCAAAGTATGATAGCATGGTATGCTAGACTAGGAAACCATTATTTCTTGGACTGATTTATACCACCAGTCTGGGGAGAAGTGCTTTTCTTCTCTACGATCACTGACTGACCTTAGAGTTTACAGGAGGTAGTTTGTAGAAAGATTTAAGTTTTTGGGTAAAAGGCCTGAGCTTTCCCAGTGACTAAGCCTAGCAAAGACAACTCCAGTATTTTATTTATTCATTTGAAAAATATTTATTGAATTCTTACTTTGTGCTTCAGATTCTCTTACCTTCCAGTGCCTAAAAATTGCTTGAATAGAAAACCTATAATTCATCAAAAGTTCTAAATGATTAAGATTTGTTTTTACTGGATTCCCAGAGGTGCGCTGAAGTGTTGGATGGGGATCCTTAGATGACAGTGAAAGTTATTATTAATTTCTTTATGAGAATTTTAAATAGCCATCTGTAGTCTATATGTTTTTAAGTGCCCTTACAACATCTTTCCCACTTTTTTGGATGCTTAAAATAAATGTTATCTAGGTTTTATTTTTTAGCATTTTAAAATAATGCGATCTTATGAGCACATTAGTAATCATACTGGGAATACATGTACTTTTAATTTCATAATAAGTATAGTACTGTCAAATTTTTGTGATACCACCTCTAGAAATTTTCATCATAGACTAAGGTAAACAATTGGCATTTTCTATCTTGATTTATTGTTCCAAAACAATTAAAAGCAACTTAGGTGGCTTACTGGATAGAGACCCAGGCTAGAGACAGGAGGTCCTAGGTTCAGATCTGGCCTTAGACACTCCTTGCTATGTGACCCTGGGCAAGTCATGTAACCTTAGTTTTCTACCTCTTAACACTCTTCTACCTTGGAACCAATACACAGGTATTGATTCTAAAATGGAAGGTAAGGGTTTAAAAAACATTTTTTTTAACATGGACAGAATTGTTTTCTAATAACTATAGACAAGAGTTTCACAAGATGGACAGGCCTACATGTTTTAGGATATGCATTATTAGAAAGAATTCCCATATCAAGAAATTTATAGATTTATAGTAATTGGGAATATTCTATTATTGAACTAATGTAATAGATATTTTCATTATGAGTTAGGTGGGTGGTACAGTGGTTAAAAAGACTAGACATGGAGTCAGGAAGACCTGACTTCATATCTTGCTTCAGACACTTATTAACTATCATGGCACCTTTTTAAGCCCCAGTTTCCTCGTCCATAAAATAGATTAATAATAACACCTACCTCACAGGGTTGTTGTGAGGATCAGGTTAAGAAAAAATATGTAGTTCTTTGTAATCTTGAAGTGCTATATAGATGATGGTGATGATGTTGATGATGATGATGAAACTATACAGTATGTATTTGGTGGGCCAAGGTGAATTATAATAGCAATTTTGCTTTTATTTTATAATTCAAAGATAGTTTTATTTGAAAAAGAATTAAAAAAAATTAATTTTTTTAAACCCTTAGCTTCTGTCTTATGATCAATACTGTATATCGGTTCCAAGGCAGAGGAGTGGTGAGGGCTAGGCAATGGGAGTTAAGTGACTTGCCCAGGGTCACATAGCTAGGAAGTGTCTGAGGCCAGATTTAAACCCAGGACTTCCTAGCTCTGGCTTGATTCTCAATCTACTGAGCCACCCAGCTTCCCTCTGAAAAAAAATTAAAGCACCTTTGTCAGTTATTAATAGATTATTTTTGGTGTTGTTCTGGGCCTTTGATTTCATTAGTAGTGGAAACTTCCACTTACAGGACACAGTGACACCCTCTTTTCAACCACTGATTTTTGAAAGTTAATGACTTAAGGCACAGAGAGGTTAAAGGGACTTAGTGAAGGTGAGGCAGCTAGTATATATTTTAGAGGTGAGAACTGGACCAAGGATTCATGATACTCTATACATTACCACTGCCTCTACTCATGGATAAAAGTATGAATTTATTTAAATTAACAATTATAAAAACTAATTATGGTTGTCTTTGAAGCAGCTAGATTTCTTTCTCTAAAAATAATTTTAAAGTAGAAACTTTTCTTTGGAAATTGTCTGTGCTGTATTTATTTGGCATATATCTTAGTTGCCTTCAAAATAAGAATATCATTGGTTTCTGATAATCAGGTTAACTTAAAAAAAAGTTCAAGTAGGAGATTAAAATATACTCGAAAGAAATGTTTATGAAAAGTTTTAAAATAATACACATATTTAAATATGTCAGATACTTTTATGGGAAAATCAGACAGAAGGAGTTGTGGTTGCTTAGGCATTCAGAGTAAGTTTTACTAAAAGATTTGAAAGCCTCAAAACAGCAAGAAAGAATAGGAAACATTTTTGTTAGGGAACAGCTGTAAAACATTACTAAAATGAACCCTTAACACACAGTTATGCATACATGTATTATTAAGGTCTGAAATTGGCTGAGTTTTTTTTAATAAACTTTTTTGTATAACCAGGGAAGTAAAAGTTGTCCCTGCATTGTAGGGAGTCTTATTTTATAATTCAGATTTTGTTTTAAATCTTCTGTGTATACTGTAAAAAGATTGGGGCACCAAGGATGTTAAATAAAACCTAAATGGTTGTGGGTACACACACTGGGTTGAAGGAGAGACAGGACCAGGACAGGGAGACCAGAGTTCACTGCTAAGCGGGTATTAACTGTTAACTGTCAGAATGGCAGTTGGCCCAGCTCACCCTAGGCCAGAGTCTGTGGAACCAGCAGGCAAGGTAAAAGTTTTAAACAGTTTAATTATGAGAAACTAAAAGGATGGGATAGGGGATTCTACACTAAAACCAAAATGGCAAAACCACAGAGCAAGGGGAGGACTTGACTTCCCTAATCTTAGTGATCTAAGCAGGCAGGGCTCATGGAGCAGTAATGGAGTTTCTGGGAAGGCTTCAAACCTGGTTCCAGTCAGGTTTGACCAGCACAGCTAATGGGTCTGAGGGTAGCTTTGGGGTTCTCACGGTAATCCACAGATGATCACAGAATGCCAAAAGCCAAGGTGGTCCAAGATACCCAAGTAGAGAGAGTGTGCTTGAGATGCTGTTCACCAGATCCCAAATCCTCCTCCACTTGGTGCTGCTCTGTAGGTCTTGTCCCCTTGCTAGATGCCACCACCACTCAGGATTCCAGGGAATCAGGATGCAGGGTGTCCTTAACTTTGAAATCTCCCAGGGCTAACAACAGTTTGTGCCAACCACTAATGGAGTCTCTCTCAGAGCACAAGCCCTACTTCCTGCTCCTTCATTCCATCTTGGAATGCTCCAGCCCTTCCCGCTAGGTCAACCTTAATACTTAATTACTAACTAATCTTCCTCACAACAATACTATCGTAGGATTTGTGGCCAGCTGTGTGAAATGAGCTCTAGAATCTGCCAGTGATCCTGAATTATTTGGTTTCCCCAGCACCTAAGGAGAACTTGGGCTCATGGGCCCTCTTGACCTTATGTGGGCAATGTTTTTTCTTGATCTGGTTGACTTGATGGGATTGAAATAGGGACTCATTAATTTCTAAAGAAAGTTATCTAGAGAAGTTTAATATTCCCCTTCTCTTCCTTCCCTTTTTTCACAAGAGCAAAGGTACATAGGGTTAAAGTGGAAAGCTGGCTAGTTCTCCCAGCATCAGGCTGTACTTCAAAGAAAGTGTTTAAGCTTAAGTAACTCTTAGAGCTAGCATCATTGCCTTGGAAATGTGGTCATGAAAAGCACACTTTTTTCTTTATGGCTATAAATATTTGTATTTAGAAGAAGAAAGTATTATATTTTAATGTTTTAAATAAGAGAATTCTAGTTATTTGGTGGGGGCAAGGAGGGAGGGACAAAATCTTCTAACTCACAACATAAATGGGAGAGAGTTGAGCAGGAACAATAACAGCATTTAAGGATAACAAAAATTTTTACTCAGAAAGAGAAACATAAAAAAAGATACTTGTCTTAGTTTTTATTTTTTTTGAGGAAAATAATTGTTAGTTTGTGACACTAACTGATGAGTTGGATCCTTTTTGTTCTTTTTCTTTTCTTGATGTAGGTTCTGATGTCTCTTCATGAAATGTTCCCTGCGGTTCATGCAGCAGAAATGGCTGTTCAGAGAAATCCACATTCATGGGAAGCTTGGCAAACTCTGGGACGTGCTCAGCTAGGGTTAGGGGAGATTGTCTTGGTAAGGAAACATTCTCCAAATACTGAATAGCATGTTTATTTGAAGTTATATTTAATTGGATAAACCTGAATATAAAAGCCTATTCATTTATAGAACTCACATGAATTGCTCATAGAATTATAGACCTGGATAGGTTCTTCCCCAAGCTGTGCCAGCATCCTTGACTGAAAAGACTTCAAGTTCCTTCCTAGGAACAAACTCTGTTCTTTGAGGAAAAACCTAGTTAAATATGGAGACTCTTACCACCAAAATTCTCTGGCCTGGGTTATCGATGAAGAGAGAACAAGTACAATGTACAGCTTTTGTTGTAACAGTGACAGAGTGGCACAGAAGCAGTTTTTGCTTTTGGAACTCTAAATTTCATATTTTTGTTCATTGACCAAAGGAATGGACATACTGCTGGGAAGGAATTAGGTCATAGCAATCTTGGCATTCTCTCTGTGAACAAAAGATGACAGAAAGAGACTGTAGCTAAACGCAAGTATGACTCAAAGACCCTCCTGGAGAGGCAAATGATGAAACTGCAAGAATTGTTTTGTAAAAAAACAAAAACAGTTTTTCTATATTGTTTTGATATTGATACCAAAATAACAATTAACGTCTTTACATTGCCGTAATTTCTCCTACTATTGCTTTCTCCTCTCCTTTCAGAGAGCCATCACATTTAATAAAGATTATTTTTTTTTAAACCCTTACCTTCTGTCTTGGAGTCAATACAGTGTATTGGCTCCAAGGCAGAAGAGTGGTAAGGGTAGGCAATGGGGGTCAAGTGACTTGCCCAGGGTCACACAGCTGAGAAGTGTCTGAGGCCAGATTTGAACCTAGGACCTCCCGCCTCTAGGCCTGGCTCTCAATCCACTGAGCTACCCAGCTGCCCCCAAAGATTAGTTTTTTGAAGAAGAATAATAAGAAAAAAATCTGCTTAATACATTGAAAAAAATCTGAAAATATATGCAGTGCTCCTCACCTATGGACCTCTGAAAAGGAGTAGGGTGTCGGGGGATGTCTTCTCTCTTATATTTAAATATGAATGCATAGAATGAAAAATTCTAAAAAATGAAAAATTAGAGGAAGTTCTGGAAATCTCGAGAAGATTCTCCAAAACAAGTCAGTATCTACTTTGATACTCGGTAATATAAATGTAAAGATGGGAGTAATCAAGCACAGTGAAAAATATGTTGGGAAATAAAAATTTAGGAATAAGGAATGAGAGAGGCCAAATACTTGTAGACTGTATAGAAGTCTCATGCCTATACAACATAAATACTATTTGAGAAAAAGAATCTTTAGGCTCTGGACATGTCAAGCATCAAATAACATCACAAAAAAGGAAATCGATTACATTTTAATGATTTATTATTCATATGGGAAGGATTCCTTAATTAGCTGTCTGAAAACAAGATTGCTAACTTGTTCAAACAAATATTAGAATTTATATAGATAGATGAATAAACTTGGTAAAAAGATATGGTAAGAAATTTTAAAAATTCCAACCTGAACTATTTGGACAGGTTTTCATCACTGAAAAATGAGTAGATGAAGCACCATCATCAATGATGGAAGTGTAGCTGATTATTAATCAGTCACTATAAGAAAGAGAACAACAGAGTCCCAAACCTGACCTATTCAACATTGAGCTGACTCACTTGCTAAGCAGAGAGATATGGCAGTCAAGAACAATACCATTTTAAAATATAAGCTCACTTATAACATCTCCCAGTGTGAAGGATGGTGGGAAATTATGAGGAATAATTTCCTGATGAAATAGTGAGAAGCAGAAGATGGGAAAACCATTTTAAGGAAAGTAGGGTGAGAGAACCTAGAGTCATTTTGAAAATGTTTTAGAATGAACCTGGAAAAAGAGGAGGACCACAAACAGATTACAGATGGGAAATTTTAAATTTGAGAATAGAAGAATTGGGGGAGGGGATGGATGTGGGTGTGGAAGAATGATCCACACTTAGGGACCAAGGAAATGGATGTTCATTTATTTATTTATCTATCTAGCCATTCATTCATTCATTCATTCATTCATTCATTCATTCATTCATTTAAACCCTTAACTTCTGTGTATTGGCTCATAGGTGGAAGAGTGGTAAGGGTGGGCAGTGGGGGTCAAGTGACTTGCCCAGGGTCACACAGCTGGGAAGTGTCTGAGGCCGGATTTGAACCTAGGACCTCCTGTCTCTAGATCTGGCTTTCAATCCACTGAGCTACCCAGCTGCCCCCAATGGATGTTGATTTTTCAGAGAATCTTGAGTAGGAATAGTAAGAAAAGAAGACCAAAAGAAAGTAGGATTATGGAATCAAAGAGAGGTTGAAGATTCCAGGAAAAAAGGAAGTTATTAGTTGTTTTTTAAAAAGCTCAAGTAAGATGAAGACTGAAAAAAGCAATTGAACTTGAACAGCTGAATTGTTGAAAATCTTTGTAAGACTAGAGTCAGAAACTATAGTGCAAGGGGATAAGAAGAGGCCTCTTCTGAAAATTCTTTCTAGATCCCAGCTAAGCTAAGAAGGTACATTAAAAAAAATTACAGTGACATTTCCTAAATAGTTGTTCAGGAATAAAAGTTCAAATATGAGGATGCTGTTCATTTTATTAGAATAAAAAAATTTCTTCCTGCAAGACAAATTGATTATTGTGAAAAGGGGGTCATTTTTATCCACTTTAGACATTTTTTTTTAAGCCACAGTAATCTTTCCTGAAAACATGTCAGTGTTTTTTTTCCTGTCAAATCCATATACTAATTATATCTAAAAGATAGTAAGCTAAACTTACTACATAATTTACTTTTTGTATAGTTTGATTTGTCTTTATTATTTTCATAGAGAGTTAAGAGAGAAGTCCCCAAATACTACAAAAACACTGTTTTTTAATTGACTCCGATGAGTGATAGTAGAATTGGAAATTGCTAGTCTTTTATCATCTGTAGTGTATTGTAGAATATTGCAACATATTCAGCTGTCAAAAGTTTTGTTACTACAGATCTTGTTTTGAGTCAAGATACATTGTCCATTAGGTAATGTAGGTTAAGTTTTGCAAGGATTTGCAAGAAGCCATGCCTTTGGGCAGGGTTTCCAGTTGGACACTTGGAATCTTGGGAGATTCCTGATGCCATGCCAGGGCATGAGACCAGTCGTTGGTTGGCCTGTGCCCTATATAAGGGGGAGAGAGACTGGACCCAGGGACTCATTCTGGAGCCGGGGATCCAGGGTGGAAGGGGTCAAAGCTTTCTCTCCAAAATTTATTGGTCTAGCCAAGTATCAACCAGCATACCTAAAAGTTACAGGATTATTACTGAACTTTAGGGTCAATTATCAGCATCCATCAAATTACAACAGAAGATTTATCCATCTAAATATCTTCATTCAATCTGCAATTTAATTCGTCTATAGGCAGGCAGTATCCACCAAAGCAGGCCAAATAAGGCCAGTGGGCCTTTCTGACCCAGCGCAGCTTTCAACATTCTGAAGCTGTTAGGTCGTATACTTTGAGTTAAGCTTAGACTTCATTTTGGGATTCCTAAAACCCTCTTCCCTTCTCACAGTTCCCCTTGTTGTTTGATTATTTCAAGTAAAATCTTTGTTTATAAAACTCAAACCGGTTACTGACCTTTGTTGGTTGGCCTGGCAACAAGACAGCTTCAAAGGAGTTTTAGGGAATTTGAAGAGACAGAGTGGGATCCAGGTTTACTCTCTGAGGTTGAGATTAAGTACCATCATCAATATTAATAGTTAGATGCGTTATTGATCGTCATTGATATTCTAATGATATTGATTTAGTTAACATCAGTTAAACATCAATTGATACCAGGAGGCTAGTCTTCCTGAAGAACCATATTGTGATTGGTTGAGGGGATTCTACAGGAAGTTTAGTTGAATTATCTGACTTCCTGTTTATACCAAAGGAAAGTTTAAAGCTCCTCTACCATCTAGGATTTTTTGCTTTACTCTTCTTAACAAATTACATCATTTCCATCAAGTCCCTCAAAGGCATGCAAATCCTTGCAAAACTTAACTTATGATAAAGACACTTACTCTAGGTTTACAGTGGTCTGTATAACATTTATTCAACATCATAATCATTTTTCTTAGAGTAGATAACTTGCATTTACCAAGATACTTCAAATTGAGAATTTACCACCACAAAACAAAACTGTTTACATTTATTTTTTTGGAAGAATTCTTAGTTAAACTATATTTTTTGAAAATAAAAAGTCCATCAGCTGAAGAAAAGAAGGAAGGAAGGAAGAAATGAGGGAAATTCCAAGTTCAGAGCATGCTTTTTGTATTGCTTACATTTTCAAAAATTGCCTACTAACATTTTACTCTTACAACTTTCTTAGATCAACCAGAAGGGTTTTTGCCAAACCTTCAAAAACAAGCTTTTTTTGTTGGCCTCTTTCACTTTCATTTTTTTAGACATATTCATTGAAAAACCCCTTTGCCTTCTAAATTTCTTTATTTTTTCTCCATTCATTACAACCTCTTATTCTGTGCTGATAAAAATGTGACTCTACTAAGGATTTTCAGGGTTAAAGTGATTAGCATTTAAGTTCTGTAGGAAAACTATTTAGAAAACAAATGGTGGATTTTCTGTCAAAAAGTAATCTTCTGTTCTACAAATTTGAGCAGTGTAATTATCAACACATTCTTTTGTTTTTTTTAATCTTTACCTTCCATCTTAGAATCAGTGCTGTGTATTGGTTCTCAGGCAGAAGAGTGGTAAGGGATAAGCAGGGTCACATAACTATGTAGTATCTGAGGTCATATTTGAACTCATTACCTCCTCTTTCTAAGCCTGGCTGTCAGTCCATTTAGCCACCTAGCTGTTCCATATCTCTACACTCTTGAAGGTCTTTTGCTGAGCTGCAGGATCCTGAGCTGAGAGATTACTTTGTTATCCGAGGGTTAGGTGTTTTTTGCCCAGATATCCTCTTACAGGTGTGAGAAGGCTGGCTCTTAGAAAAGGGCAAAATGATTACAGCAGTTGCACCATTTATTTCTTCCTTAGAGCTTGGTGATAGGGGAGGAAAACCAAGTATGCACTAATAGAGATCTATTAATCAGAACAGACTCCAGCTCTTAGTCTCTGCTTCTCTGTCCCACTCCTCTCATTTATCACTGCCTTTTGGTATATTTTCAGTGCACAAGACTTTGATAAGAAGTTTCAAGAGCAGTTACTAAGGCCTCAGCCAGTTACTTGCTAGCTTGCATCCTGGGGTATGTCAATGACAACAAATAATATTTTTTATTTAAAGCAATAAATTGTTCCCAGGAAACTCCAGGTATAAAACACAAGTAGAAAATATGAAAAGATATGGCTAGTATTAGATAGATTGACTCAAGGACCATTGATCTCTTTCTTTGTAGGCAATTCGAAGTTTCCAGGTAGCCTTGCACATCTATCCAATGAATCCTGAAATATGGAAAGAAGACCTTTCCTGGGCAAGAACACTGCAAAAGGAGCAGAAGGAAGCACAGAGAGTTAAAAGAACTGAAACACCAGCTGAAGAAATACATTTTTCACCAAAATCAATTCCAGATTATGACTTTGAAAGTGATGAGATTGTTGCCGTTTGTGCAGCTATTGCAGAAAAACAGAAGACGGTATCAGCAAATAAAACGATGGTGATCGTGTCAGCATCAGGGACTGTAGAGACCATAACCGAGAAGGAAGAAGGTGCCACAGTCCCAGATGGTTCTGTTTTTATCAAAGCTCGATAAAGCAGTGCATGTAACTTGAACCTAGCTTGTTGAGCATCTCTTAAAAGTTTTAGCAGCAGAGAAATCCATCCTTAAGAAACAGGGTGAAACCAGTATTTTTGAGATGAGAAATTTGAAAACTTATGGTAGAATCATTGCATAATGTCTGGTCAGCATTTTGATGACTTGTGACTTAGAATTTCAGCCTCAAGAAATGTGAGTAAAATGTTGAGTGATTAGCACATTTTGTTTAGTTTTTGTATGTAAAAGCTGTAAAAGCACTCATTTCACTAATTTGTAACTTGAAAAGTGAAAGAATGTTAAAAATACTGCAGATCCCTTTTATTATTTATGGATTGATATGAAGACCATTGTTGTAAACTGGCTATTCAAACTGATATTTGTTTTTTCAAATTGGAAAAAGTGGCAGGCTTCCCTCCCCATCAAAATATGTTATTATTTAGGTAAAAAGTAGGTTGAACCCAAGAAGAATCAAATATTTAGGCATTGTAACAAATAAGGAGAGTTAATAGTCAAAGTGAAATTGTTATTAGGAATACAGAATATAGAAGTGTCACTGGGAACTTTGGAAACTTCAGCAAAAAAATGTATGCATGCCAACATGTCATAAGCAATTTCTGATTTTTCTCTTAATTCTTATGCATACTTTTGGTTTTAAGAAAGAGAAGAGAAAAATTAGTTGATCTGTTATGAAGTTTCCTCATCAACATTTATCAGATGTGTCAAATTGATGATAAAAAGTATGATTCTGACATTAAAATGTTTTTGTGTAAGAAAAAATAGAATTAATCCTTGTCACAAATGAATCATTTTAAAAACATGGACTTTTGAAATTATTATAAATACTTTTTATGGTTAGAGCACAACAGTAGCATACTCCCAGTTAAAATACTATATTTTCTTTAATTTTAAAGCTCAAATTATCTTTGTGGTTATTTTAATATGTGATATTTATGGCAGTAGATCTTGATTTTCAGCCTGTGGAACTCAATAGGACTTACTCTCACTTCAATAAGAACATGATTTACCATTTAAAAATACGTAAATTCTGCCCTTAAAAAATGAGCATCAAGTTAATAGTTCTTAAGTCATTAACTCATCGCATGTCTATAATTTAGAATCTAAAAGTTCATTCTTTGCATTGCTACCACTGGGAATTACTGATGATATCTTTGAATGAAAATGCATACAAATGCAATAAATGCATACAAAAATAAACATCTTTCCTAATGTAAGTTGGTCTTATAATCCACCAGTGTAATACACCATTAATTAGAAGTTTTATCTTATTCCTGAATTGTAGAAATTTTTTTGTTAAGATTAATTACCTTTGACAGGTATCAGAGTAATCTTCATTATGTGAAATTTTTCTTCATCTACGCTGGCAGTGGGTCATTTGATGGCTTTTTGACAGGATCTTTAAGTGCATTACTCAGAGATGGAGAAATCAGTAGATTAATTCTGCTGCAGAAAGTATTGTACTGTGTATTTGATCTATCAGGAAGGTGGTTCCAGTTAGAATGGTAAGTTTAAATATAGCCTAAAAGCAAAATACTTATTCTGTTTTAAATAATTAATAACTACAAATGGATTGGGTAAGTATAGATGTGGATGGTCTTGTAATTTCATGTATTGTTTTGTGTGATGGATGTATATGCTTTCTTGCTTATTGTAAAATTCATATATAAATAAAGTTGTGGGGTTTTCTGCAATTTCAAGTTTTTAATTTACTCTGTGCTAGGTTTTTTAAAGTAGTGCAATAAATTTGTCTCCTTGCTAGATTGCTAAATTGTTTTATAGATATTTAGCCCTATCTTTTTTTTTCTGGCTTTGGGAAGAGTGACATAAAGTAGGCAGTTAAATTGCTTTATAATCTTTCCTTCATGTAAAAGGAAACCTCTGCCAATATATCATATATGATTGTTAATATATCTCATCAACACCTAAAACTGCTGCTGTACAACCATTAGAATCTTACAAAAGTAACCCCCAACTTAATTTTTCATTTTTCCTACGTATACAAGCCAGAGATGTCTCTCGTCTAGTCAAATAAAGTGTGTTATTATTGCTTTTGTTTTCTCTTTGCATGTGTGATTACATATAATCTGAGATAGTTTCAGGGTGAAAGGGAATTGGAGGGATTGGTCATATAAGGCATCATCTTATTTTCATGTCTAGAAAGTAGCTAATACCCTTTTCTGAATAAGGGATATTATCTATTATATGTTATTAGTGCTCTCATTCTTACAAATAAGGTAAGAATTAGACCCAATAAAGTTTATTTATTTGATGATCTTTCAGTTAGGAATATTTATTAACCAGCCTTTCTGAGTTGCCAGCACAATCACTGTTCATAATATTGCATCCTGATGAGGCAAGATCCATAAATGTGTTCCACATTTACAAAGAAAAATAATAGTAAATTAAGTTAAGCATGGCAGTAGGTAGTGCAGTGGATAGAGTGCTGGGCCTGGAGACAGGAAGCCTTGTTTTCCTGAGTTCAGATCTAGCCTTAGACACTTACTAGCTGTGTGACCCTGGAAAAGTCTCTTATCCCACATTGCCATAATTTTTTAATCTGTAAAATGAGCTAGAGAAGAAAATGGCAAACTGCTACAGTATCTTTGCCAAGAAAATCCCAAATAGGGTCATAAAAAAAGAGTCAGACATATCTGGAAATGACTGAACAGACTCAACAAAAATGTTAACTATAATTTTAGCATGAAACATAACACATTCTAATTCTTTGAAAACAAGTACGTGAATATATATGTATATAATATATTAGTTTTTAAATAAATAGAATATTTGGCTAGTCAAATGGTTAGAGTCTACAAACATGCTGAGAAAATTTACTATATAATTTCTAGGAAAATTGGGGTATAGAACTATTAGAAGAAAAGATGAACTATGAATTTATTTAAAAAGTATTAAAACAACTTTTAAAAGGTCATTATGTAGATTCCAGAGTCTGGAGCTCTAGTTTTTTCAGAAAACCCTGTGGTCTTCCTAATTATGTCCCATGTCATGCAAAACAACTTTTAAAAAGAGGCACACATATAATACTATAAAATTTGCAAAGCACTTCCCTTACAACAACGTACAACTGATGTGCATAGGTGCAAGCAACTATTTTCATCTTAGGAAGAAATGGGCTCAGAAGTTGGTGACTTGCCATGAGCACACAGCTAGGTTCCATGTGATATTCCCAGTAACTGTTTGAGGTCCAATTTGGAGGTGGTTGTCTTGGTTCCATTTACTATACGCACTGCCTCTCGTAGTGCTCCTTGTCTTTGGGGAGTTTTCCTCCCTTTTTCTTTTTTTGGTCTTTAACCCGGAGTACCTATCATAAATGGGGCTCGGCACACATTGTTGAGTCACTTCAGTCGCGTCCAACTCTTCATGGTTTCAATTGGGATTTTCTTAGCAAAGATAACTGCAGTGATTTACCATCTCCTTCTCCAGCTCATTTTGCAGATGAGGAAACGAAGGCAAACAGTGTTAAGTGACTTGCCCAGGTTCACCTAATTAGGCCCTATTTGAACTCGGGAAGATGAGTCTCCCTGACTCCACGGCTGGCACTCCAAGTGCACTGTGTCACCTGAGAAATGCCGTTAATTGATTTCAGAGTACAGTTTGTGTTGTTGTCAAGGACGGATAGAGCAGAGAGGATAGCTTTGTTGATTTCAATATTATATTTTGTGTAAATTTCAGCGTCCCACCCTGCTGATCTTGAATAGCTGCCCATCATTATCCACTTTTCTCCACTCGACTGCAGTGCCTTGCAAGACCAAGTATTGGCACCATGATGATCGGAGCCACCAGGGGGCAGCAGATTCCATGGAATTTGGAGTTGGATGCTCCTGGGCTTGTAGGAGAAAATACTTCTAAGCTATTTTACAACCCCGTGTGACCTTGTCAACCCCTTTGGGTTGTAGTTTCCTCATTTGTAAGATGAAAGGGTTGGACTAGATGATCTCTAAGGTGCTATCTCAGCTCCAAATTCTTTGAATCCAAGTGTAACCTATTTCAGCTCAGAGGGACCCTCTGGCCTCTGCTAAAGACCTATTCTGATGGCTCCTTAGGATACACTTCATCAGTCCTCTGAAGCCATCGTGGTGTTCTGCTTGATCTGACTTATAAAGCCTCTCAATGTTGTTTTCCTTTCAGTCAAGAAGCATGTATTAAGTGCCTGCTATGTTCTAGGTACTGTTAGGTATAAAAATATACATGTAAAAATCACCCTATAAGAAACTTTCTGTTAAATATCATATTATTATTCTCTTGCTTCAGCCACAGCAATTCTTGAATTCTATTTATTGAATCATGGAGGAGTTGCAATCTACTTTGGCAGAAAAAAAAAATAACATCCTTGAACTATTGACCTCTAGAGAAGACAAATTCATAATCTCCCTAAGCAACTTGGGACACTATGGGACAACTTTTAATTGCCAGGAAGATTTCCCCATATATTCATTCTGAAATCTGCCTTTTTTGTAACCTCTCCCTGATTAGGGGGGAGGGGTTTGAGATCCAGGAGTGTTTTACCCCCTCCTTCCTCACTGAAGCCTGTCAATCTGTGGCTCTTGACTTGAAGCTCTATTTGGCCCTATGGCTCCTGGTTCTCACAGGAGCAAAGCAGAATAAGTTCATTACCTCTTCTCTATGACAATTCTTCAAATACTTTAATATAGTCACTATATCCCCACCAAGTCTCCAGATAAAACACTTACAGGTTTTTCAACTGATCCTTCTAGGACATGGTCTTTTGCCTACTCACCTTGGTCTTGATCTCTTCTGACCATAGCTATTTTGTTAATGCTACTTCTAGTATAAACTGAATAGAACGTATAAGTTGTGACTTGGGCAAAATATGTTAGACACTTCCCTTGTTCAAGTAACTATACCTTGAATAATGTAGATCATATCCACTTTTTTGAGATTTACATTAAACTAAACCCCCCCCATATTTTTTTCTAGTCATGCCTTTCCCATGCAATATGTGTGGTGTGGATTTTTTTGAACTCAAGTATAGGATTTTATAATCATCTTAAATTTCACCCTGGTAGATTTGGCCCACCATTCTAGTCTTATCAAGGCCTTTTTGAATGCTATGCTGTAATCTAGCATGTTAGCCATCCCTCCCAGGGTTATCTATCATCTGCAAATTTAATAAGTATTCCATTTATGCCTTTGTCCAATTTATTAATAAATTATGTTAAACAGTACAGAGTTAAGGAAAAATTCCCTAGGTCACTTCATAGAGATTTTAAATTTGATTATAATAAATTAATGACAACTAACTCCTTGGATCTGTCATAACCAGTTTTGAATCTGCCTTATCAGTTTCTTCCAATTTTACTTCTATGTGAATGACTCTCGAAGTTTTAGCTTGAACTCCTACTTCTACCATAAACCCTTGAATTGAATTTCCTTAAAAATAATTCTTAATTTTATTGCTATCTTTTGTTTTTAGGTTATATTCATTTCAAAATGTTTCTTTTGCCACAACTGTGTCCAGTGAACCAACCTTTGTAAGAAATGTTTAAGAAGAAAAAATCAATTCAGTAAAACTATCCAGAACATCAAGTCTGAAAGTACATACATATTCTGCATGAATAATCTCGGACCTTGCCAATGAATAGAGACAGGAACATTTAATACTATTTTCTCTGGGGCTGAGGTTAGCCATGAGAACTATATGGTATTTAGTCATGGGTTTTGTTGTTAATTTCATTTTCATCATTATAGGCCTTGGCTTTTTTTTTATCTTTGGTTTTCATATATTTTTATGGTTCTTTTTTACTTCTCTCTATATTGGTTCAGATAAGTCTTCTCATGCTTCTCTGAATTTACTTCATAATCTCCTTTCCTTATGATCCAGAGGATCATTAGAGCTGGAAGGGGCCTTTGAGTTCCCTGAATTGAATCTTCTTATTTTAGTGATGAGGACTGAGGCCCAGCGAGGTCAGTCTCTTTCAGGACCACAGAGCTAGCAAAAAAAAAAAGCATAATTCCAAATTTCTTTACAGAATAATTACCTATCAACTTCCTATTAGGATGCTTCTGGCTTATTTTAACTGCCTTCTAGACATCATTTGATTGTCCTACTAACACCTCAAGAACATGCCCAAGGGGGGCAGCTGGGTAGCTCAGTGGAGTGAGAGTCAGGCCTAGAGACAGGAGGTCCTAGGTTCAAACCCGGCCTCAGCCACTTTTGTGTGACCCTGGGCAAGTCACTTGACCCCCATTGCCAACCCTTACCAATCTTCCACCTATGAGACAATACACCGAAGTACATGGGTTAAAAAAAAAAACATACCCAAAATGGAATTTATATTCCCTCCAAAAATAATCCTCTTCCTCTTTTTTTTTTAGTGCCACGATCTTCACCAAATCTGAAATCTTTAAAGTCATCTTTGAATTTGTCTTGTTCATATCTGTTGCTCATCCCTGTTAATCCTAGTTTTACATTCTCTCACGTTAGTGGTCCCCATTTACTTTTTCCCACTGATGCTAAAATTCATGCCTTCATTCTCTCTTAAACTATTCCAGTAGCTTCCTACCCCATTTCTCTTGCCTCTTTTTCCCTCTAGTCGATCCTACAAACCACTGCTAGATTGGGGTAGCTAGGTGACACTTAACCTGAATTTAGGAAGACCTGCTTCCAAATCTTGCCTCTGACATTTAATAGCTGTGTGTCCTTGGACAACACACTTAATTCTGTTTTCCTCGGTTTCTTTGTCTTTAAATGAAGATAACACATCTTCTAGGATTGTTGTGAGGTTCAGATTAGGAATAATTGCAAAGTGCTTCCTTAGCACAGTGCCTGGCATATGTACTATAGTAAGAAGGAAATTTCATTAAGCAACTTCTCATTTGTATTAACTTAAGAATTCCTTTAATTTGATGCTTTGCAACTCTGTGATTTGTAGTATGAACAGAATTCCAGACAAGAATCTGTGTATCCAGGATATTGCTTGAGTTATAATCTCAACTGTATGTGTATTACCATATTATTCATAAGTAAGTTACTATGTTAACCCAAAATGTGCGAATTCATTTTATAATGTACTTTATTTCAAGCCAATTCAGGTAAGAAGTTACAAGGACCAGAAGATCATCCAAAGGTTATGGAGACCAGGAGGACCAAAAATGGTCTCCGAGATCTCTTGTCAGGGTGGGGATTTCTTGGAAAGAAAGGGAGTTAGGAAGAGACATGAAACTATTAAAAACATGTATTTTATAATTTGAAGTCTCAGGTTTTGATCCAACTTATACCCAATATACTTTGTTGTTTATTCGTTTTTCAGTTGTATCAGATTTTTGGTGACCCTATTTAGATTTTTTTGGGCAGAGATACTGAAGTGGTTTGCCACTTCCTTCAGCTCATTTTACAAAGGAAGAAACTGAGATAAACAGGGTTTAGTGACTTGCTTAGAGTCACACAGCTGAATCTTCCTGATTCTAAGTGTGACAATCTATTCAGTGTGCTACCCAGATGTATAATACAACTGATAGTCAACTCTTTGATGGAAAACCTTTGGGAGCTTATTTCACTTTTTCATAGCTCTAATCATCAAGAAGTTTTTCTGATGGTGTTCAAATTTTCCTTTACCTTCCAGTAGGGCTAAATGGAAAAAAAGTCTAATCCTTCTTTCTCATAACAACTTTTCAGGTACTTGAAAGATATGTCCCTTCTGAGTCTTGTCCTCTTCTAATTATACATCCCTAGTTCATTCAGCTTAATTAAAAAAAACTCTTACCTTATATCTTAGACTTGATACTATGTTCTAGTTCCAAGGCCGAAGAGCAGTAAGGGTTAGGCAATTGGGGTTAAGTGACTTGATCAGGATCACACACCTAGAAAGTATCTAACTCTAGATTTGAACCTAGGACTTATAGTCTCCAGGCTTGGCTCTCTGTCCATTGAGCCACTTAACTGCCCCCATTCAGTTGATCCTTGCGTAACTTGAACCTTCAGCACTCTTGTCCTTCATTTCTGGAATTATCTAATTTATCAATGTCCTTCCAAAAATACGGTTTCAAGAATAATACTCCAGATGTGATCTGGTCAGAGCCAAGTACAGAGAAACTGTCTATCACTTTCTGAAACTCCTTTTTTTTAAAAAAAATTATTCTTATTATCAAGCAAAACACACTTGCATATTGATCATTGTTGTAAGAGCACACTCGTACATAACCAAAACTCCAAAGTAAAACCATAAATATACTGATATGAAAGATATTATGCTTTGATCTGTATATATCTGACTCCAACAACTCTTTCTCTTATCCTTTTCTTAATGAAGTCCAAGATCATATTAGCTTTTGAGGGGCTATGCCACCCTGTTGATTCATTGAATTGCACCTGGAGTCCATGACTACCCTTAGATTTTTTTTCAGACAAATGGCTTCTGAACTCAATCTTGATTTGGTTAAGTGGACTTTTTGAATTCAGTTTAAGACTTTCCATTATCCTTATTGGAGTTCATCTTAACAGTTTGGGCTCAGTGTTCTTTTTGCATCCTGACAGGCATCTGGTGTTAGCTATCCCTCCCAATTTTGTGTCATCTTCCCATTTGATAAGGCCATCATTGCTTTTCTTTAAGTTACTGATAATGATGTTTGAAAAAAGCAGAGACTGTTGGGACATTCTCCCTGGAGCCTTTCCAAGCCAACATCAAATTATTAATGACTACTTTGAACCTTCCCATTTAAGGAATTACAAATCTATCTGACTGTACTTTCACTTAGTTCAGGTATTCTCTATAGTAATATTGTGAAACCTTTTATTATATACTTTGCCAAAATCTAAGTAAACTGTATCCACAACATTTCCCCAATCTACCAGTCTAGTCACTCTATCAAAAAATGACATTGCCCGACATTGCCTTTTTTCTTTTTACTTCCTTGTTGTGTTTTACCTTTACAACCATTTTCTGCTCTACCCTCTCTAGACTGAATCTTTCCTCACGATAAAGAAAAATAGCGAAGCACAAATGTCCAATCTAGAGAATATATTTGATGCTGTACACAAGTACTGTAATATAATCATACGTCTAAAATTGAAAGGAACCTTAGAGACCATCTAATCCCATGTTGGCAAACCTATGGAATGCATACCAGAGGGGGCTGTTCTGTTCCTCTGTTCCCCTTCTCCATCACCCTGAAGACATTTTTCACTTCACCCTCCCCTCTACCCAGCAGCCCAATGGGAGTGCTTCCTCTTTCCCCTGTCCTGGGGTAAGGGGGCAGCTCACATCTGGAGTGAAGGTGCAGTTTGGTCACTCAGTTTCTAAAAGGTTCACCATCACTGATCTAGTCTATTCCCTTCAAGATATCCTGGTGGTCTTCTGTCTCAGACAAAATCTTCATGTTTTTTCCATTCTTCAGAGTTTTCTTTTTTTCTGATCTTTTAATTTACATTGGTGTTATTATATATATATTCTAAATCAGTTCATGCAGTTCTTCCCACATTTCTCTGAATTACTCACATTATTCATTTACTACTCAACAATAGTCCATTGCATTCATTTAGCATAGCTTTTTCTTAGTCATTCCACAGGCAATATATACTTTTGTTTTCAGTTCTTTGCTATCACAAAGAAGATTACTGTAATGATTTTGATATTAGAGCTTTGCTCTTTTTTTGAAGTTTATGCCCAGGTTTGGCATTGTGTATCAAAGAGTATGAAAAGTATAATCATTTTTCTTGCATAATTCCAAATTGAAATCCAGAAGTTAAACCACTTCATAGCTCCATCAACATAACATCAGTGTGCCTGTCTTCCTATAGTCCCTCGGATATTGATTCTCTCCATCTTTTTTGTCTTTATCAGTTTTCACAAGACAAACCCTCATAGTTGTTTTAAACTGTGTTTCTCTTACTATTAGTGATTTGTAGTGTATTTTCATTTGTGTATTTGTAATAATTTGTGATACTTGTGAAAATTGTCCCTATCTTTTTACCACTTGCCTATCAGGAATGGCATGACCTATTCTTGATGAAGCTGTGCTGACCCTGTGCTGCTTCCTTTTCTAGATGTTCTTTAATTATTTCTTTTCCAGCAGCTGTTATCCTGAGACTGCTAGACTAAAGCCAATAGGCCACCTTTGCTAATAACTCTTTTACCTACCCTGGAGTTTGCCTTAATTTCATCGTTCTTGGGTTGCCTTGATTTCCACAACAGGAACCTAGTACTTCAATTCTACTTTCACTTCAGATTCCCAAGGGATAATTCTATTTTGGGCTTTAGTATGAGAGATCCTTCCCACTAGGATATAGGGGAAAGGAATAAAAAGGCACCCAAAATATAACTATGAATCAGTCATAGAATAGGCAGTTTTATTCCCCAAATACAGGAGAGGGAATGTTAAGCAATAAAGAATTACAGGATGATTTAGGATCAGTTGAGAGGTTAGTATTCAAGCCTCATGAGGACATTTGCAAACAGGGCTGACAATTAGCCATTTTACATTTCACCTGCAATGAGTGCAGCTAGATCAAATCCAGGTGACCTCTTTTCTTTCTAGTAGTTACTCCCTGTGGATGATTTCCACCCCCTCTCATGCTATCTGCCTCTGATGCTGCTACTATTGTTACTGCAATTGCTTCAGTAGCCAATACCTTAAATGCTTAGTAGTCCTGAAAGAGGGGCAAATTGCCAGCTCTCTTTTGAAATTTCACAAGCCCCTGTATGAAATAAAAGAAGACAGAAACAGGAGATAGCTCCATTCCAGACACACGATTGCCTACGATGTCTTGTATTTCTATAGTTGAGATGCATGTAGTCCAAGGATGATCCTTCCCAATCCTAATCCCCACTGATCCATTGGATCTTAGAAAGTTCTTCTTATATCTTATTTTTTTTAAATTTAATTTTATTTTTTAAAACCTTTCTGTCTTTGAGTCAATACTGTGTATTGGTTCCAAGGCAGAAGAGTAGTAAGGGCTAGGCAATGGGGGTCAAGTGACTTGCCCAGGGTCACACAACTGGGAAGTGTCTGAGGTCAGACTTGAACCTAGGACTTCCCATCTCTAGGCCTGGCTCTCCATCCATTGAGCTACCCAGCTGCCCCCTTTCTTATATCTTAAAGCTGCCAAGGAGATACACTAGGATCAGAGACTGTCTCTTTAGTATGTTCACTGAGTTCTGGCTTAGCAGCCCATTAAAAGTATCATCATGGATAATAGGAAACATCTACATTAAGTACACAACAGAAGGGTGTCTGGAATTTTATCTGGAATCAGGGACAAGCAGGCCTACACCTTGCAGTTTCTATTCCTTTTTTTTGGAAAATCACAATTTCCCTTTTTCAATACTTTTCCATCTTTTCTATTTTTAGTGGTCTTACTTTTAAATATCACTAAGTATTTTTAAATTTTAAATGTTTAAGTAATTAAATTTAAATATTTAAATGTCATAAATAATAATGGAGACAATTTTTCAGACTTGAGAATGTAGTTCATCAGGGCCAGCTGACTTGAATTCATCAAATGCGCCTAGATGCTTTCTGGCTTCTGATTTTATGTATCCTTTGGTATTAATCATTTTTGTTCTGACCTCTCCAGGCCCCACTTTCCCCCTATCTTCCTTGGGAGACAAAACTGAAACAAAATAAAAATTGAATACCCGAGTTCTCTGTTGACAGATATCATCTTCCCAACTATCCAATAGTGGTCCTGTTCCTTCTTTGATCTTTCTCATTTTCCCAGTTGAGCTAAGTCCTCATTCTCCTTTTAACTGTCCTAAGCTTTCCTCACCAACTTCTATTCATTCTAAGTTTTAACATTCTTGACAATTCTTGTAGGGTTATTTTTGTATTCATCAAGAAATGGTGATGTTGATTTGAGCTTTAAAGATAAAGAAGAGATTAAAAATAATTTGTTAGTTTGAATCAGCTTTCTCAAGAATAGAGAATGACTTAAAATCCACACCCTGTTCTATCTAGTGCTCTCTACATGGACCAGGCCTTCGCATTTCAGGTTGTCATTTTACTTACCATTTATATACATGGTCCACTCCAGAAACAGACCATCAGAACTACTCGGTGGGTGATACCTGCTATTTCTTTTTTTTTTTTTTCTGAAAGAAAACAATGTCTGAAACATATGAATAAATATCACTAGAGTGAACAGTTAAAGTAGTGTTTTAGATGATACAATGGTAAGAGGACTGAAATTTGGGTTAGGAAACTAAAATTTAACCCTCAATTCTTAACACACAAGTTGTGTGGCCATGAGCAAATGCCTCAACCTCTCGACATTGGTATCTTTGTCTACTAAATGGAGATAATGTTTCCACTACCTGATTTGCTGAGTTGTTGTGAGGTGAGGAAAGCACTACATAAACTTTGAAATCTCTATAAATAAATTATTATTTAAAATGTCATCAATTAAAAATGGAAAGACATATTAAAATGACATATTCCTTAGAAACTTTTCCCTAAAGGATATGAAACTACTGCTTGTTTTGAACAAAATATTTTCTGGGCACAAAAGATGGATAAAGAGTAACTTGATGTTTTTGTTTTGTTCATTTAAAATGAATATTAGCAGTATTTGCTCATATACAGGCATGGCCTCACTTGGGTCTAGAGGAGTTACAATATTTTCAGAAGTAATTAATGTTCATATTTCTTGTTAACTTAAGATAGTGCTCGAAAGTATATCCTTTGAGCCTTTTATTAGATTGACAAATTGGAAGGTATTATGTGTCTAAGCTTTCATGATTGTGCTTTTGACATGTATCCAGGATTTATATAAGCATATTCTAGTGTTTTTAAATTACTTCATGTTATATGGTTTATGAGGTTTATGAGGTCATGCTTTACTAAACTTTTGGTCTCCCATTCCTAATAGAGGGCAGTTTATTCACTTCAAGAACTCAGAGACGTTTTAATACCTCATTTATGGAGTATGTCTGAGAATTTTTGGATTGCTGCTCTTGATTAGATAGGAAATAATGATTAAGAAATGTGTTTACAGAGTTTGCCTTTTACAGAAAGGCATTTATATTTTGTGTATATGAACTCATGTTAAACATGGGCATAGCCATGTTGTTTTCTATTGTAGGAAGAGAAATATAGGATTTCCAAGCTGGAAGAGAACTCAGAGTTCATTCATCCAATAAAACCATTCATTTTTTTGATGAGGAAAGTGAGACTCGGTGACTTGAAGGGACTTGTCCAAATCTATATTTCCTTTTCAGGGCTTTTCCCACTACATCAATGCTGCTTCCACACAAATTGATTTGTAGAGACTCTTGGGAGTATGCTAAAACTTGCAAGGAACATCTTAGATGTCTATGGGTCCTGATATTTACTTTATAGGACAAAAGAACTTTCATTGATGAAGGACCCAAATAGCTTTGAAAGTGGTGAACTGCATGATTCAGTTCTAAAGTTATATAAGCCTTTCAAAACTGGAGAATTCACATTTGACTGAGTGTTCTTTTTTATTGTGATCGCCAAAATAATTTCACCAGGCACAACAACTTCTCAAACAGTACCAATAAGAGGCTCAGAATTTAATTACAATAAAGCAATTCACAAAACACTTTAGGCAACAGAACATGCTTAATATTTCTTTGAAAAAAGGTTCCTCCAAATTTCTGTACAGGATTAATGTGTGATATAATAAGTTGTTATAAGTGGATTCTGAAAGAACCTCATTCTGCAATCCTTATACAATTATACTTCCATGTCTGCCTTGTGGAAATCCAAATCTTCCAATCCTTCCACATATGGCAAATAGGAATTTTCTTAAATGATGTGACTCATTTTCCACTCAAAACTTAATGAATGTCATAGATTTTTTCCGGCAACTAGGTGAAAATATATACATATCATTTTGATGGAAAAATAAAAACAAGAGACCTGAATTTTTTTTAACATTATACACTTCAGTTGGGGAGTTATTCATTTAAAGACATGTAGATTCATAGCACATTACTAAAATCAGTGTGTCAGTGGGGACTTAAAGGGGAAATATTTGCCAGCATATTTGGTTCTTCTAAAAGAATGATTTCCTTTGAAGGACAAACATACCTTTCTCTCTGTCTTTTAATATGTATAGTACATACTTTGGAAAGAACTTTTAGAACTTAGAATTAGAAAATTATAGCCCAATCACTACTTTTTTTTTTTTTTTTACTCATCTGATACTACTAAAAGTTCTCATTAAAATTTCAGATCTACTGGTTCCATCAATCAACCAATCACAGCTTGGCCTGAACGTGCCTTGAGAAAAATAAATCATACACCTGTAGCATCTATAACATCAGCAGGTAATATTGGGAGGAAAGTGTATGCAATTCTTCCATCATACCTTGTATTAATAATAAAACCTTCTCATGGAGAAGAAAATACTTTAAATACTTTCAATCATGATATATACAGCAATAAAAATTCACATTTTCATGCTTTAGAGAGACACTGAAATCGTCTACCAAACAGTCCTTGTATTTTATCTGAACAGAGCCTTCTTAGGATCTGACCCATTGCTCAGTGTCAGATATTAACTTCCTGATACCAAAGGAATAACATCTACCATCTTGAGTGTGGCAACGAGTGGATTCTTCCAGACATCAAGTCCTAGGAGCGATCCTAGGTCACGGACACGTCACAGCCACGGCACTGAGTGTCTGGCGTCCGAGGGACATACCTGATCAATAGTCAGGAGTGGGTGCTTTGCTCTGGAGAGGGTGGCAAGACAAAAACAGCCCTTCAGAGCCCGACCAAATCCCTCTTGGATGTGTCTAGTACACTGGACCTGGAAACAGCATGGTTATTTATTCTATACCCACTATATACACTTTTCTGAAAAGTTTAATATTTCATTAGGGAAAGTGACTTGCAGGGAGCCTCCCTTATGTGCAGGTCCTGCTACCCTACTGTTTCCACCAGCTTCATCCACCAATATCACACTCTCTGAGTCTTGCCCCTGGGAGGAATCTGAAGTCTCTGAGCTCCGCATAGTCCTTAGCGAGGTGGTATCTGATGGGGGTAGCCCAGGCCCAGCTCCTGGCAACAAATTACGACCACCAATGCCAGATTCACTGAGTTCTGGCATATAAAGGAGAGTCTGGGAGGTGCTGCTGATCTCCTTCAACTCCCGGGAAATGAACGACCTTGAGTGGCTGGACATAGCAGATGTCCTGTGGCCTTCTGTGCAGTTAAAGTTGCCCCCTGATCGTTCTCTGTGACCCCCACCAATGCGACAAAAAAGGCATTTGATTTTCTCTATTGCTTTACTGAGCACTGTTTTTCGGAGAAGGATGTAGATCCAAGGGTCTAGAATAGGGTTCACTGAAGCAATTCGGATAGCCTGCAGGTCAAGGTTCTTGCTGATATCTTTCTCAATTTCTGGTTGGTATAGCTGGTTCACAAAGACACGTACCTAAAATAAGGAGATAGACCCAAAACTTAAATTAAATCCAGAGAAAAACACTTAAAAAAAAAAGCTTAGCTAAGTCACGGCAGATTGTAGCAAGAGGAAAGCAAAAGGTTCCAGCAAAAACTCCGGGAACCCAGTTTGTAAAATGAGGAATAAGAATGGATACCACAGCCAAATTTTGGCACTGTTGCCTTTTAGCTAAGAAATTAAAATTCCATCTTTTCTGGATTTGGTGTTTGGTGCATGGAAACTCTTGCTAAATCATTTATCTTTTACTTCTATCATATTACTGTCTATACGTGGTTGAGGCCCACCCACATTCCACATTTTTACCACTACTGAAACTTGAGGTCTTTCCTACCACTGGCCTCCCTTCTCATTGCTGTATGTTTTAAATGCAAGTCTTCACAGGCAAACCTAGAGTTGCCTTTTTTTTTTTTTTTTAATAAAGTTTAGAAATGGCTGCTGTAATTTTCAAGCCTGGAATGGCAAGGAAACTATTTAATCCTTCTAAATGCAGCTTTACTGGAACTAATCAGCTAGGCAGCTGCTTTCTGAATGACGAGGATGGCTCATGGAGATTTTTTTTTTTAACTATTTTCACACAGAGACTATCTAGTTATCCCAGCACCCAATATGACTAGAGGAATTTTGTATTTTTTTCCTTCAAAAGTGACTGGGCCTATCAGGAATACTCACAATCTAATTATAAATATTTTCAAGAAATTCTTAATAGCCAATGTTTCAAAAGTCACAATATGTCATGTGCTTACTCTCTGCCTATTTACTCATATGCAAGGGATGGTTTTTAACAAATTTCTTTGGTTATTTCCCCAGGTTAGAACAGATTATAAGCGGCAAAGTAGAAGCTGGAAGAAGAGATATTAGAGGAAGGTACACTGAAAAAAAGGAATTAACAGTGAATAATGGAGAAAACGGCAAAACCTACAAAAAGTAAACATAAGAACTTAAAAAACCACAATTTGCTTTCAGTAACTAAGGAAGCTATTATTGCCTATCCGATGGCAGATTGAACAATATTATAACTTGTTTTTATAATGATGACCCCGAATCATAAAACAAGCATTAAATGAGGTTTGATCCTCTGCTTAAGAAGATGGGGAAGTGGGCAGATACATTTAAAAAAGATTTGCACAAAGTTATTAAGATAAAAGCATTTTGGCAAAATTAAATAAAAAATCACTTATTGCTCAGTTATGTCAGTGAATGAGATGAACCTGTATTTTACATGCAATTTCAGTCACTATGACATAATAACTGTAATTCATTCTCAAGGTTGTGTAGTTACTTTTTAGAAAACCCTCAGAAATGTCTTTAGCCTGGTCATTGTTTTTTCTAGATCTGGTAACTATCCATATCGATCTATATTTTAAGTCTTCACCTTCTGTTTTAGTATGAATTCTATGATTGAAGAGCAACAAGTACTAGGTAATCACTAAGACTAAAATCCAAATGAGCTTATAATCAATGGAGAGAGTTCTTTCTAACCACCTGTCCCCAAGGGAGCATATTGATGAAAATATGTCTTTACCTATCTTATCTGTCTATTTCTCTGTCTATTTCTCTCTCTCTCTCTCTCTCTCTCTCTCTCTCTCTCTCTCTCTCCAACCTTCTGTCTGTCCATCCGTCTTGTCTCTGATCTATCATCTTTTAAACTCTTGCTTTCTGTGTAACAATTCTAACATAGAAGGGCAAAGTGACTTGCTCAGGGACACACAGCTAGGAAGTGTCTGAGTCCAAATTTGAACCCAAGTCCTTCTACTCCGGGCCTTGTGCTCTATCCACTGTGCCATCTAGCTGTTCCTATTTATTTATTTATTTATTTATTTATTCATTTATGTATGTATGTATGTATGTATTTATTTATTTATTTTAAACCCTTAATTTCTGTGTATTGACTTATAGGTGGAAGAGTGGTAAGGGTAGGCAATGGGGGTCAAGTGACTTGCCCAGGGTCACACAGCTGGGAAGTGTCTGAGGCCGGATTTGAACCTAGGACCTCTTGTCTCTAGGCCTGGCTCTCAATCCACTGAGCTACCCAGCTGCCCCCCCTATTTATTTTTTAAAGTATAGATGTTATCTTAGTGAAACTCTTGACAGAAAACACAAATATCACATTTATTCCTACTTGTTGAGACTTATAGCCTTATTCATATATTTGCCTATATATTTATTACCTATAAGGAATATAAATACTATATCTGAATTTAAAAAAAAAGTTTTTTAGTGTATGGTACAGTATGGTAAATCTGTAGGTTATTAACAAGATTGGAGAATTATGCCACTAGGTGGCAGGGCTACTCCAGTTATCTTAAAGAATCATGCCTTAGATTTTCAGTTTCTAAGTAAGGAACTAAAGGTTCTGAAACTCTGAAGACTTTGCTTTCATTAAATGTAAACTCTGTATTTAGAGAAGAGTGTAGCCATTGGACGGACAGATACTGCTAGCCCCCCTTCCCCTTTCACCTCAAGCAACTACTGAAAAAGACAAATTCTTGGAAAATCCACAGTAGAGAAGAAGGTGTTAAAGAACACGGTTCTCTTTCGAAATTTACTGCCGTATCTTAGAGAAATGGGGATGTCTAGGAAGTCAAGTGGGTAGCACTAACTCACTGAACACAGCTTCCTTTCACCACTGACTTGGATTACTACAGGCCAGGAGAGTAACATTTCTGTGTTTTTATTTATCTAGCAGTCAAACTACAGCAGTAATGTGCTTTCAGCCACTTTTTCCTCCTTCCTCCAGAACGAATGTCTGTTTGCAGGGTGCTTGAAGGGCATGGAGAGATGACAGTCAGGTTAAGAAGACCATTTCCTATTTGAATCTTTTGTGATAAAAATTTGGTAAAAAAAAGTAAAAATGGTTAAACCAATCAAAGTGGAAGGGGGTGTTCTCTAGGGAGTAGCTAACAGGGCTCTTTCAAAGCTGATGTTGAAATTTCTATGCCAACTTTTTTCCATGGAGACTTTATTTCAAGATACAGCATTGATAGTATTTTATATAAATACATTATCATGGCTACTTGATCTGCTTTCCCCAGAGGGTAGAAAGTCTGTATCAGAAGGAATACATCCGGAGAAGCAATCCAATTTATGTGAGAACATTGAGAGCATTTTTCTGAAATTCCTGTTTGACAGGGCCTAGATGTAACATGGTATAAACATGTTCAGGCAATTTTCATTGTTGGGAAGGTGCACTACTGATAAAACAGCATCTGAGTAAGGAAAAAAAATCTTGAATAATTTAGGTTAAAAAAAGAACACAAACAACCTATCATCCAACCTTAAGAGCGTCATTTCGACAGGAAGCTCATGTTTTTGAAACTTTGTACAAGCAAAGGATGTTTGAACCAGTGTGCACTGAGAAAGGATGCCGACATTCCAATTAAACTGATTCGATAACCTAGCAAAGAGATTATGATTTTCAGCGATTGAACATGACCTGTACCATGGTACCTGTTTTACTTGAAGAGCATAAAATTGGTTGTGTGTGCCCAGCTAGCTAGCAACCTTGTGAAAAGGTAAAAACTGACCCAGTTGTTCCTGAAGTTCCTGAAAAAAAAGATTATTTTCATATAAAAATACTTTTAAACAAAATTATTACCTTAACACTGGAACAATGCAGACCATAGCATTATGATCAGTATGTCTTAGGAAGTACTTGTTAACAAAAGAGTTGACAGAAATGTCATGGGGTGATACAAAAAGACCCTTGGATTAAGAGTCACAAGATCAGGGTTCAGGTATCCTAGTCTGACTGTCACTAACTGGTGGCACACTGCTTAGCCATTCTAAATTCCTATTCCCTTGGTCTGTAAGGTGAGATGAATAATACCTGTGGTTGGGGGGCAAGTATGTGGCACAGTGGTTAGAGCACCAAGCTTGGCATCTGAAGGACCTGAGTACAAATCTGACCTCATATACTTCCTAGCTATATAACCTTGGGTAAGTCAATTAACTGTTTGCCTAGTTTTTGTCCTTTCCTAGAACTGTCCCTGGGTTTAAAAAAATTATCTGTAGTGAGGTTTGTGTGAAGAAGTATAAAATAAGGGTGAAAACAATTCAAAGGGGATTGTAATATGTCCAAGACCTGAGTTTGTATGGAATCAGTATAGAAGTCTAAGCCTTTGATTCTGAGGTGACAAAACAATGGAAATAATATGCTTGCTAAAGCTAAAGAGAGAATGGATGGCAAAAGCTCTCGAAAAACACTAATACACAACACAAATGTATGGTATCATCCGGAAAAACAAATTTACCTCTGCGGGTAGAAAACTACCAGAAAGTTATCAAATCAGTAGCAAGCATGCCACTGTGATAAAGTAACTACTATGAACGATGGACTTTCCCAATAAGGAAGAAAGTTAAGATGTGAGGGAGATAGTTAATAAAGCTAAGTTTGGTCTCTAGTAGGTGAATTAATCTACTTAACTACTTTTTAAAGCAAAACCCATCTAATGCTTCAGATTCTTTAGTGAGGGGGAAAAATCAGCCATGGAAAAGAAAATTGTAGAAAAGAGAGTATTGCGACTCTAATAGAGTGGCTTTGTGTTCTAATATTCAAATATAGTAGTCTGTGTGTCTTCATTTTAGTCATGGAGATGTAGTAATATATAAATATACACACCAGGAGGCTTACTGTCAGTTTTAAAATGTGCTATGTTTAAAGTTGAGATAATAAACTTGAAAAATAAAACATTTCAGGTTCTGCTTTAATGGCATCAAAAGCCTGTCCTTGTGTTACTTGTTTACCTAAACCTACACTGTCTAAGTAGTCTGAAATGCCACCCAGGGCATTTTGTTGCTCTCTTTACAGTACACCTACTAAAAACAAAAAAGTATTCTTTTACCTGGTTTTCATCTGTCTTCACAAACCTCTCCTA
The DNA here is from genome assembly GCF_016433145.1 of Gracilinanus agilis. Lineage (NCBI taxonomy): Eukaryota > Metazoa > Chordata > Mammalia > Didelphimorphia > Didelphidae > Gracilinanus > Gracilinanus agilis. The sequence continues at coordinate 376,917,640 of NC_058130.1, forward strand.
ATCACAAAGGCTTTATAGAGACAATTGATTTTAAAGTAGGCAAAAAACAAAAGACAAAAACAAACAACCCCATGGCCAGTTACTTTCCAGATTAAGGACACACAAAGCCAGAGCTGTTACTTTTGCCTAATTCTCCTAGCCTCCTTTTAATAGTGAAATAGATTCTTCTATAACTTGGAGTAATGTTAAAAAAAAAAACAAAACAAAGCAAAATAACTACCTCACATTTGACTAATTGTGCATGGAGGAAGAAAAAATGCTTTCCAAGTCCTGAAGCAAATTGGCTCATTCCCTGAAGCATGATATTTGATTATAGTGATTATCTTTGCTTAGAGAGCTACAAACATGAGAAGCCAGAAATTGATCTAGCTACTGCATTTAAGCAACCTTTGGTGGCAGTTCTCTCCACAGCCTTCTAGAGTGTACATTCCCTTTTGTTTATCCCAATAGTAGAGATAGCAATTCTTCAGATCTTCCTGGGTTTTGAAATTGGGTCTAAATGGAAGAATGGATCAAATGATCATAACTGTATCATCCCCACTATTTGTTTTTAAATCTTTATAACTTTCTTGAGAGGATTCTGCACATTCAATTCATTAAATTTTCCACTTGAATCCCTTCAAGAATCCATAAACAACCAATTTATTCTATTATCCTTTTAGAGTATCTCAAAAGGTAGAATTTTTATGCTTATAGATTAGTTCAATAGGGAAATTTCAATTTGTTATCCAGATAAAAATGCCTTCTAAGACTTAACTAAATTCTGGAATAACTTCTAACCATTCTCCTGAACAGGAACAGTTCCTTATTAGTATGCTAGCAAATGAGATTATGGTTTGTAAACTATCATTATTGCTCTTTTCTGGTTTTTAAATTTTTCAAAACAAGGCAAAATTTGGCTTTTATTTCATAGCTTTTTGTTCCCATGGTTAATTTTGTCATAGTTTTTTGGAAATCAAGTAAACTTTTTGCTGTCCATCACCATTAAGTGCTAGATTTAAATGATTTGAAGAATCTGTCCCTTAGATAACACAGGTCTAGTTTACTGGTTTCTCTGTAATCCAAGCTTAGTCTTAATGATAATTCACTTTTGGATTATTCCTTGGCTCATTTACATATATTCACAAACCGGCCAAGCAGTACATAACCTTATACTGTAATAATTTTAGAGTGCTCAAAATAGTTAATTTTGATTCAACTTTTTCATTTTCTTTTCGACTTATGTTTCTCATTTTTATTATGAATATAAACAAAACCTATTACTTCTCATTATTGTCTTTTTAAAGGTAAAAAGATAAAGCCTAGATTTCTTAAAAAGGTATTTCAATGCTTATCTTATTTTAAAAAAATCTTTTATAAGATGGAGAGCTCTCTAAGTGAACTTGTAGCTTGTTAGTTAGACTATTTTTTTTTCTGAGTTCTTTCCCTGTTATTTCAAACAATCATAAGAACTTTCATCAGAAATGAGTCTGAAGCTTAATTTGTCCATTAAAGTGATTTGTTCTTTTTAGACCTTTTCAGATCTTGGAAGAAGACATTTTTTCTTATGGAAGCCACTTCTCTTTGCACAGATGTCTTTTTAGCACAACCACAAAAACATTTTTGAGTTACATGTTGTTTAACTTTCTGGTTCTTACTTCTCAAAGTAGATGTTCTATAAATAACAACTATTCACATTGTCATTTATTAGACTGAGAAGCCAAGAGGAAAGACCAAAGAAATTCAGCTCCAGCAGCAGTAAACTTGTCACTTACAAAATCTTACTTCATTCCATGCTACTGTTAAGGAAAGTAAAATATATTTATATAGAAAAAGTGAATTGGCTCTGAAGATTATATTAGCTCCTAAACTCTTTTGGTCATATTTTGTGCTTCTGTTTATATACTCTGGCAAGATGCTACTGTAAGCTGGCTCCCATCCACCCATAAGTCACTTTCATTGACATTCACCCTTACCTCACACTCTGTTTTTAACAATCAAGATCCCTAAGTGGTTGGTGGCAAATAATAACAACTTTATTATCTATATCCCAACCAGTGCAAGGAAGAACTGACTTGTCTAGTGAGTGAACTGATGGAGAATTTTCAACTGTGAAGAACTGAATACAGCATTGGTGGGATGACAAATTATTTTTTAAAAGGTATCAGTTCTGTGGTTTAGTGTTAGCTTTCCTGACTTAATCTACATCTAAAAGAGGTCACATGGCACAACAATAAGCGAGAGAGCTTCAAAATCAGAAAGATTTAGGTTCAAGTATTGCTTCTGATAAGCAATGATAAAACCTCCCAGTGCTCTCCAGGCAACTCTTCAAGATTCTAAGTTGCAGAGAATCTGTGGAGGGAATTTCTTCAACTGGGAAGGATTCGCTATATGAGTGAAACCACAGGTCTATATGTAATCTACATCTGTTTAGGTGAGTATGATAAAAAATAATTTATGGTATAATAAAACAAAATCAAGCCTGTTCTCTTAAGAATAGGGTATTCCAAAACCCAATAGGATTCTCAAAGGGTGGCAGAATCATACTTGTTCTGTGAAGGAAGATGTATGTGAATGATCACAAATGTATATGAATGATCAGTTTTTTTTTTTAAACCCTTACCTTCCCTCTTGGAATCAATACTGTGTATTGGTTCCGAGGCAGAAAGAGTGGTAAGGGCTAGGCAATCAGGGTCAAGTGACTTGCCCAGGGTCACACAGCTAGAAAGTGTCTGAGGCTAGATTTGAACCTAGGACCTCCCATCTCCAAGCCTGGCTCTCAATCCACTGAGCCACCTAGCTGCCCCCATGAATGATCAGTTTTGCATTAGTGCTGAAATATGTTCCTCATGAAAATTTAAGGGAATTTTCTCTGTAAAAAAATGGGGTGCAGTAGAAATGGTACTAGATTGGCAGTTAAGAGCCCCAAGTTTGAGTATTGACTCTCTGTGGAGGATACAGGTCTCTGAGTCTATTTCTTTTCTCTCTGTTGAACTACAGATAATCTAGGAAGCTATCAAGTCTTCTTCAAGCTCAAAATTAGTTATTTATGATTTTTATTCAAAAGTCCTCTTTTAAAAATCCCATCTTTAAACTATCACCTAGCTCAGGTTATATCCTAACACTGTGGGAAAAGAAAAGGATAAGGGAAGAGAGCATCCTAGGGCATTCTTCACATCTGACAATAGGAGGGAGTAGGGTATTTTTCAGCACAGTAAGGCAGGAAGACAGCAAAAGATAGGAAGCTGGTCAAGATGAAGAAAGGAAAAAAATAAAAGAAAGAAAAAAGAAGTAGAAAAGCTTCTTCAAAGCCTTGCAGGCAGAGTTAGTTCACTACGAAGAGGTATAAAACAAGGGTGCAACTGATTCAAGGGGGATTGGAACACATGTAAACCTCCGAGGTGCTGAGATGATAAAACAATAGAAATAAGATACCTGCCAAAGGAAAGGAACAAATAAAGGGGAGAGGCCATGAGCCGGGTGAAATTAAACTAACTGAAGCTAGGTGATATAGCAAGAGCACTAGAATGAGAGAAAGGAGGCCTAGTTTCGAGTTTACAGTCTCTGAACAGGCTTCCTGACTTGTAAAAGGAGTGATTTTGGCTAGCTGTTCCCTTCCAGTTCGGACATTCCAGGATGCTAAGCCAGTAGAATTCTGGCTAACTCACCACGAGAGGGATGGAGCAGATGAGCACCACCAAAGACGTTGCAATGAGTAAGATGACCATCTGGATCTCTGCCCCAGCAATTCGGCGGAAGCTTCTGCGTCTACGAAAATCACTGAGCCTAGGGACAGCGGAGCAGGAGGCCAGGCTGGAGGAGGCAGCGGAGACCACTGCAGCCGCAGCATGGTGGTGGCTGTCAGTGCCCAGCGACGTACGACGCACGAACTGTCGGTGCATTCGGATGAGGGCCATGCAGACCAGCACGTTACAGAGGACCGTAACGAGGATGAGGAAGGAGCTAAAGCCAGCATACATGTAGGAGAAGGCGGCGTGAGTGGTCACGTTGGTGCGCCAATCTATGAAGCACCAAGTGTAAGGGAATTGACGCGTGGAGCTCCCGAGCCCCATGCTGGGCAGGGCGCAGAAGAGCACGTTGGAGACATAAACTGCAAAGAGCGTGAGACCGGCCAGCTTCTTGTCCACGTAGTGGCTATAAAAGTAGGCGTGGTTGATGGCCAGGTAGCGTTCGATGCTCATGGCGCAAATGATGCTGAGGCCGGAGAGGCCGAAGAAGAGAAGGATGAAGGTACTGTATTCACACAACCCCTCGCCCCCGGGCCACTCTCCCTTCACATAGGTAGCAATGGTGACCGGGCTGACCAGCGATGTGCCCAGCAGATCGGTGACTGCCAGGCCGCAGACCAACGTGTAGAAGGTCGTCTCTTTTTGCTCCTTTCGAGATTTGCACAGCACCACAATAGCTATCAGGTTGCCCACCACGCCGAAGATGAACATCACCGCTGGAATTGTCACGGGAGGGAGATGACCCGGCTGGTTCCCGGGTGCCACAATGGCAGAGACGTTCGCAGGGGAGGACATGGCGATGGCTAAAGGGGACAGAGCTCTGGGCTGAAAGCCTGTGACTGAGAGAGATTTAAAAAAAAATGTGAGCAATAGGGAGAGAAGAAACGAACATTAGCAGCATTGTATTTTATTTTCTCTAAGGCTCAGCTTACACACATTATATATAATAAATATATAATAAATAAAAGCATATTATAAGTCATGCGGATAATAATCACGTTTCATGAAGACAGAAATCTACAGGCATAACCAGTAACTCAGAACGAAAGATATAAGCTTTTGATATGTTTTTTAAAGGTATACTTTCCTTTTTCTCTTCTCCCTCCCTCCATCTTTCCCTACCCCTTCATATCACACTCCTCTTTTCCCTCAGCTAGTAGGAAAACTAGGACCCGAGGCAAGGAGGAAGGCGGTAGTGCACCGGACTTGGTTCTATTTAACAATACTCGTTTTAAAAATAAGTTAATTAAGGGCTCTCTTTTGAAGAGAAATATTAAAGTCGCCGAATTGGCTCTGTGGCCCGTTCCCGCTCCCAACCTAAAGAAGCACCTCACCTGATGTCAAAACTACACTCCCAGGTCCTTCCTTTCCCCTCCCCCCTCCTCAGTGCCCCGCACTCCCCAGCTCTCACCTGCGGCGGCCTTAAAGTCAGCAGAGGTTCCTCGGCACCCTTAGTTCCTGTTGAAACACTTTCCCCTCACCTCACGGTCTCTTGCGTCCCCTTAGTGTGGAGCTTTGCCAAGCTTTTCTTCCCGAGTCCGGGTTCGAGTTTCTTCTGCCCGTCTGCTTTCGAGACTAAAAGTCAGCTCAAGCCTGACTTTGATTTAGGGGAATCAAGAAAGAGGAGGAGAGTGGGATGCTCAGGGGGAGGTGGGTGAGTGAACTTTGTCCGGGGTTTGAATTTTTGAGGATTTCCCCCAAATTAGGGGCTACGCCGCCTTCTTAACTAGCTAGAACAGGAAGGTCCTTTGACACTCTGGGGAACACGTAGGTAGGCACCAGCACTCAAGAGCCCGTCCCACAGGTGCACACAGGTGGTCCTAGGTCTCCCAGCTGCCCGGCCGAGGATGGCTATCGGGGCCGGCGGCTGGGGCGGCAAGAACTTCCTACGTCTTGGGGATCTCTCGGGATCCTCTCTTGGTGGAGCTCGGACCTGAATCGGTTCATCTTCCTGCGCTCTCTCAGGGCATGTGCAGCAGTCAAGCTCCTTTAGACCTCTGCACAAAGTTTTCTCCTCCTCCAAGTTTCCCTGGAGGGGGCGGGGACCTACAACGCACCACTCATCCAGCTATTGGCCCGGAAGGAGGATAGAAGGAGGGATCAGCACCCCCACCTCCGCAGCCAGACTCTAGGTTCCCCCGCAGCTGAGCGCAGGCAGGGGCTGGGGTGGGGGTGGGGTGTTCGGGTCCCTAGGGCTTCTGTGGGCGGGGTTAACGTCCTAGGACCGAGGCTGACTTAGTCTCCTGCTTGCCTCCTCTCCGCTGTTATCAGCAGGCAACCCTCGTACCCACAGAGTGGCAGCTTCCTGTACCTTGTCCTCCGGTTGGAAGGAAGGTAGCTTGCACAGCAGCAGCCGAATTATCATCCGCTTGTGGTCGTCACGGTAGCCCAAGGATGCACAGCAGGAGGGAAGCTCCTTTCTCTCTCCCACCCTAAGTGCTTTCTTTGCCTGTTTCCTCTCTTTTTTTCCCGGGTCGAGGTGGCGGGAGAGAGGAGCAACTCCGGTAGATGCCTCCCTACTCTCAAGTATACTATTTTCCGAATACTTTTTTTACAGGGTAGAAAAGGAAGGCAGCTTTTTAGAATATGTTTGTCCTCCCGAAGTTTCAGGGAGTGCAGATTAGGATAGTTCAGGGAGATATGCCCGGGAGGCAAAGGGTGTCAGGCTGGTGATGGGAGGGTGCATTGGCATCCCTACACCATAAAAGGAGTTGAAGGTGTCCCAGCGGTAGCTAAATGAAGAAGGAGCCAAGGCCTTGAACACGGCGAGATGAAAAAGGACGCAGTAAAAGCTGGCACCGGGGACCAACCTGACCTGTGGATGCTAAGATCTTTCTTCACTAGGCTGTTTTCTCCGAAGTGTACTTGTGTCTAACCGCGGGGTTGACTTGTCCTGATCACATCCAGGGGTTTTCTCACCCAGAACTGACGTAGAAAGACAAAGACAATATGTGGCTGGATTTGGGTCATTAAACCTAATAGTAGGGATCTTCATACCACCAGTTTCTCGGAAAGAAAAATTGGTTAGTTGCAGAGATGATTGGGGAAGGGAGAGGAGGAATAGCCCTCCTCTGCTAGTTTCTGGGGCTAACTTTTCAAAAAAACTCCCAGCTCTCCCTATTACCCTTCTAGTTTTATTTGCTTTTTAGTTCATTTGGTTTCTCCAGGGAGCTAGGGAGGGGTAAGCCACTTTTCTCTTGTGGATTTAGGATTCTCCAACTCCATATCTAAAAACCAGAACTGTACTTTTTGGATTCTAGTCACCAAAAATAAGCTAAGACGGGGAAGGGGAACTTCCCATTTAAGCTCCTGTAAATCACCTTTCAATAAAAGCCCTTTCTTAGTTCCCATATTTTGTAACCACCTCTGATTCTCTGATCTGTTCACAACTAGATACAAGAGAAACTCCACAAGATATTTCAAAAGTCAGGGGATGATCAAGAAATCAAATGTGGTGATTATAGGATCATAGATCTAGATTGGAAAGAACTTCAGAAGTGGCCTACTTTAATCTCTTCATTTTCTAGACTAGGAAACTGGCTCAGGGTGTTTAAGTGACTTACCCAAGGTCACACATGGAATAATTATTAGGGGTGGAGTTTGAACCTAGATCATTTAAGTTAAGAGGGAGTGCTTTCCCTCCAAAGTAACTAATGAAAGGTTTGGGCTGCTTTAGCCTTTTTAATTGAGTTTATCTGAATAGTCTTATTTTCCACAAAAGGCAGGCACTAATAAAAATTTTAACATATAAATGAGCCATAGTATTATTAAATGCCACACAACTGGTAGCACTCTAGGTTGGAAAATGCCTGTTGTTCAACTATATGATATAAATGAATGCCCTTGGTTCAGTTTTTCATGGTCCCAAAACAACTTCATTTATACTTTTCTGTGAATTTGATTCAATCTTTTAAAAGTATTACAGAAGAATCAGCAATAAAGAGGAAAATTTCCCATTGTGTTTCATACTAGTCATATTGCATCACTATTAGTAATTTTACTTTCCTCGTGCTCATGGCAGTTGTCAGTAAAACCCTACTGTGGAAGGAGTAGGTATCATGGTCACTGCTTTGTGGATTATGTATAAATATAGTTTCTTGGTCTTATAATTTCCATCCTGGAAGACAGAGAAAATAATGATCTGCCACATGCTCCTGAAACTCAATGTTCATTTTAAATACCGAATAAAATATTAGAATGAAGAAACTGAGTTAAAATCAATTAAAATAGTAGGTTCCAGGCTGCTTGGGAAGATCACAGGTGCAACTGGAGAAAACAACTTATATGGTATTTCCTACACCAAATGTCTTTTAAAGAAACAATGATTTTGAAAGAAAAGACTAAATTAAAGATCTATCAAGCAAGTATGTAATGAAATTAGTCACTACCCACATTCTTAAAGTAGAGGTTCAGATGGATAAAAACAACCCTTTTGCCAATTTAACCTTCAGCCACAATCTGACAGTTGTTTAGCTAGATGGTAAAATACACAGCTGGCAGCTAGGTGGAGCAGTGGATAGACTGTTGGTCCTGGAGTCAGGAACATCTGAATACAAATCCTGCCCTAGACACTTGCTACAGTTGAATGGCCCATGGCAAATATTATGACCTCTCTCAGCCTCAGTTTCCTCATCTGTAAAACGGGGGTAATAATAGTTCCTCCCTTCCAGGGTTGTTTTGAAGATGAAATGAGTTAATATTTGTAAAGTGCTGAATAAACCTTAGCTATTATAATTAAGAAAATGATAGTTTAAGGAGGTGACTTTATTTTTGTTTTTAGCATTTAGAAAGCCAGGACAGTGGAGTTTTCTTTGGCCACCAGAGATTGTATATATTCTGTAGGTAAAAAATATATATACTAGCGTGGGTAATTGAATTAGGAATGATTATTCCACTAACAGTAGGGAATCTCAAACCCTTGAACAATCTACTTAATTTTAATATGTACATGTGACTTTTTTTCTTCCTTGAACTCTCAATTATTACTTCACATTTTTCCTTTTCTTTGCCAAGTGTTGATGTAGATGCACATTTTTAGTGCTCTAGCAAAGGACTGAGCCCTGCCTGAAGCCAATATTCCATTATCAGGAGGAAAATGACTATAGGGGGACATAAGTAGGAGTGCTGTTAATTAGCAGCAGGATCATAGCTCCTTGGCAGTGCCATTCAGGGAAGCTTAAGTATTATGCCAAAGAACCAGGCTATTTGATAGTTCAGCTGGTTGATCCTTTTATTACTTTAAGGTAAACAGGGAAAAGGAAATCTTTTTGCCTGTAAGCAAAGGCCACCTATGTCTATAGACATTTTCAGATCCAACAGCCTAGTTCCATTCTCTTGAAGGGCCAAAGGAGAAAAAACAGGAAGGAAAGAAAAAATTTTTTTTTCAAAATGGGAGGAATCTGGAAGGAGCCAAGGCAAAGGACAGAAAGGAGGGAAAGAAGCAGACTAAGGAATGGGAAAAAAGAACCTTAGGAAAAGACTTAGTGAGATGAATCAGGCTTGGTCTGGATGCCTCCGTTAACTTATAGCTGGTGATTTGTAATGTATTCCTGCTATGATTTGAGTGCTAATCAATTTCGTGTTCATGTCTACCCAAATTGTATTCCTTCTCACTTTTTTCATCATAGGCCATGTCTACAAAAAAAATGGTAGGAAAAAAAACTTCTGAAGTAAATAGCATGATGTCCTTGGATACATGCCTACGGTATACTTGGCCAGATTGCTCAGTGGGTTAGAGAATAATAGTAAGGAAATCACGTGGGAACAGGAGGAAGAGAATATTTGTGGTTATGCCCCTGATCTCTGCACTTCCTCTTTTTCTTTTTCTCTCTCTCTTTTTTCTGGTGTGTGTCAAATGTGTTACCTCTGAATTGTTTTCATTTTCCAGGCCTTCTTTTTTGTGCAGAGTCCAGGAGAAAATGTACATATATAATGTACTGTGATTTTATTTTATTTTAAAAATATTTTTCATGTTTACCTAATTCATTTTCTTTCCCTCTCCTCTTCCTTCCCCCCTCCTGGATCCAATAAGTGCTTCCACTGGGTTATAGAAATGTTATCACTTATACCTATTTCCATATTATTCATTTTTGCAATAGAGTAATCTTTTAAAACCAAAACCCCCAATCATATAGCCATATAAATAAATGATAAGACATTTGTTTTTCTTCTGTGTTTATACTCCCACATTTTTTTCTCTCAGTATGGATAGAGTTCTTTTTCATAAGTCCCTTAGAATTATCTTGGAGTAGCAAAGTCCATTACATTGGATTGTTCCACAGTGTTTCAGTTTCTGTGTACAATGTTCTCCTGGTTCTGCTCATTTCACTGTGCATCAGTTCCTGGAGGTTTTTCCAGTTCATATATAAATCCTCCATTTCATCATTCCTTACAGCACAATAGTATTCCAACACCATCAGATATCACAATTTGTTTAGCCATTCTTCATTTGAGGGACATCCCCTTAATTTCCAGTTCTTTGCCACCTCAAAGAGTATGCAGCTATGAATATTTTTGTACAAATATTTTTCATTATTATCTCTTTAAGGTACAAACCTAGTAGTGGTATTGCTGGATCAAAGGGTATGACTAGAACAATGATTTTAGGCTGATATTTCCTTGAAAAACATTGGTGGTTCCCTATTACTTCCAGGATGAAAAACAAAATACTCTTCTGGCATGTAAAGCCTTCAACAATCTAACCCCTACCAACTTTCCTAGTCTTATTTCACATTCCCCCTTTATGGATCGTTTCAGCTGTTGCTCACATATGTGACATTAAATCTCTTGCCTCTCCGCCTTTGCCCAAGTGATTCCTCCTATCTTGGAACAAACTCTTACCTTATCTCATCTAGCAGAAACCCTAGTTTCTTTCAAAACAGCTTGTGTTACTTTCTATTGGAGTTCTTTCCTGATTTCCCCCTCCCCCCACACTTTTCTATTCCTGTTGCTGCTGTTGATTTTCTAATCTGTTACTTTGGACAACTCCTCTGTAAGGGTGAGGACTTTCCAGTCACCTTTTTGTTCTAGAACAACTTTCCTCACAGCTACTTCAAAACCAAAACCAAAACCCAAAGTAAGTCCAAAACCCCCTACCTTCCATCTTAGAATCAATACTAAGAACCCATTCCATGACAGAAGAAAGGCAGGGGCTAGGCAACTGGGTTTAAGTGACTTGCCCAAGGTCACATAGTCATGAAGTGCCTGAGGCAGATTTGAACACAGGGTCTTCCATCTCTAGGTCTGGCTCTCTATCCACTGAGCCACCTAGCTGCCCCATCACAGCTACTTCTAGAGACATACAGGTCTCTTCCTTTTCAATAACAATAACCATGACCTTGTATTTGTTTCATATTTTATGCCTGAGACCCTTTCTCATAATAGTGGTTTTAAGTGTATAAAATTAAATACAAAGAATTACAACTCCCTCCCTCTCACTACACTGAAATTGTTATGAAAATTTTTTTAAATTAAATTCATGGACCCAGTTTAAAAATCTCTGATCTAATCTAGTCCTTTCATTTATAGGAGAGGAAACTGAGGGTTAGAGGTATTAAGTAACTTGTTCAAGTTTTGATACATAGCAAGTGCATTATTGAGATTTAAACTTAATTCTTTTGATTCCATATCCAATATACTTGCCACTTGCCCAGCCTAAGCAGCTAATTAATAATGGAGTCCCTCCTACTTCTGGTCTTTTCCTATTAAGTTATAATAACTCTCTAGATTGATTATGATGAGAATCATATAAATAATGTTAATGTTTTTTTTTTATTTTTTACAAAATTTCAATGACCTGAAAAAAACCCAAAACAAAACCGACTACTTATGTGAATTTAGATAATTATTTAGATAAGGCAAGCAAAACCAGAGAAAGAGAGCCCTTTGATGAAAAAGAAGAGATTTTCCCCCTAGCCCCAATGAGTTTTTCTTAGTGATTAAATTCAGTGTGTGATGATTTAACTATTTGTTTTGTTATACAATAACTTAGGTAAGCTGCTTTTCCTCTTTGGACCTCACTTTCCCTTATAAAAAATTCCCTTATAAATAAATCTATGATGGAACCATCCTAGCATTATTGGCAGCTGCTTGCTTTGGCTTAAGCTCTTGGGACAATAGTAGTGGGAACAGTGACCTAAGGGTTCCAGATGCATTTCTCCCAGGGTGTAAAGAACCAGTGACTACAGTGAGGTCTGATTACCCTTCAGGATGTTACAAAAATCATCAGTTCTTCAAAGACCAAATTAGTTTCAGTATAAAGCTAAAAATGACAACGTGGAAACTGTTTCATATGTGGTCTTAGTGGTTTCTATGTTTCACTATGCTGGGTAGTGCTTATGTACATTGCTTTATTATTTATATTTTAAAAGATAAGGGACTTTACAGAACGGTCTATAATTTGGTGATAGAACTATACAAAATGTCAAAGTTTTTTCTCCAAATGTCAAAAAGATGAATTTCAAAAGATAATCCAAAGAGAAAATGCTAAATAAATGCTGCCAAAATTTAATATTTTAAAGTATTTATATAGAAATCATGGTTTAGTGTGAAATGTTATGATTCTATGAATTTTATCAGAATGGAGAACAAAGTAATGAGTCATATGGTCACAAGGAGATTTTCTTCAGTGCTCTCTGGCTATACTGTATAAACATAAAGAAAATATATGAAGATTTCTGAGAAAAGTAAAATCTGGTTATTGCATCAAATTTCAATACTACCAACTTTCAGTTCTGTGCTTTTGAGTATATCAGTGTCTCACTGGAAAAATCAAGAAATGTGTGGAGAGGTACATATAAATCATCAGCCAAAGAAACAAAAAACCAGTCATAGCAGTGCTGTATCTCAGGTCTAAATATATACTGTGTGAAATGCCACTCTTAACTCATACTCTACAGGGAGTGCTCTCCTCTCTGTTTATCTTTCTTTCTGCATATTGATATTAACAGAATGGGAGGAACAAAGCGTCATCAACTTTGGGTATAGTTTCTGAGCTGTATAAGGACATCTCATATTTTGTTGGAGAAGAACAAAGATGACAGGCAAGCCAGAGAGATGGCCTGACTTTCCATTAAGGGCTGATGGTCAGTAACTAGAGGATTAAGAAGAAATAGTATGTTTAGAGGCAAAAGTTAATAGGTAGCTATTTGTTTCAGTAGGTATAGTGTTGTGCCTAGAATCAAGAAGTAGACCTGGATTCAAATCCAGCCTTGGATATTTACTAGCTGCAAAATTTCAGGCAAGTTACTTAAACTCTGTTAAATACCGCAGTTGTTGTGAGGATAAAATGAGATGATCTGTGTAAAGTACTTTTCATCTATATAAATGCTAGCTATTATTATTGAGCAATAGTATTCCAGTCACTTAAGGATTATATAGGCAGTTAATCCAATTTCAGTGGTAAGAAGGGAAGAGGTTGAAGAAAGGAAATTAGAAAAATATTTTTATCTTAAATTTACTTGTAAATGTACAGATAGTATTTCTGCAGTGGAATGTAGTTTGCCCAAAAGTAGAAACTTTAATTTTTGTCTTTGTATCCCCTCTATCTAGAACTATGACTTTTCACATGATAGAGAAACCTAATCTATGTTTGTCAGTTTAGAATGTGTTAGAAATGTCTTTTCCTTTTCAGAGTGAAACAAGGGAGAGAAGGTGAGTGTAATTTTGGCTAGCTGCAGCTATGACCTCCCCCCTTCCCACTCCCCTAGGCTGTCCCAACTAATATTGTTTTGGAATAGCATCCTCAATATATTATAACTAACCTCCAGCAGGGACTGATCCTTAGAGATAAAAACTTGTAATCTCTGATTGGTGGGAAGTAAAGCATAGGCTATTCAGGAACCTTTAACCTCTGGCCAGTTAGAAAGCAGTTGATTTGCTGCCAAGATGGCCATCTAAACTGGAATCTGGTCCAACTCCCACATACCTACTTTAATAAAATCCTGAAGTTCTCACCAGGCTGAATAATGACCCAGAAAACCAATGAGAATATAAGCAATAGAAAATATAGGAAATTCCTTCTTTAATTCAGGAACTGCAAAAAGTAAGCCTTGGGCTAGCAAGGCCAGCACTATGCAAGGTATCATCTAGATACTGCCAGGGACACCTGTAAAAATTCTTTGTTTTGATGTATTAAGAGTGGAGGGATTCAGGGGCAGCTGGGTAGCTCAGTGGATTGAGAGCCAGGCCTAGAGATGGGAGGTCCTAGGTTCAAATCTGACCTCACACTTTTCCTAGCTATGTGACCCTGGGCAAGTCACTTAACCCCCATTACCTAGCCCTTACCACTCTTCTGCTTTGGAACTAATACATAGTATTGATTCTAAGGTTGAAGGTAAGGGTTTTAAAAAAAAAGAGTGAAGGGACTCCTTTGAGAGAGCTCCAAGGCTGATGGAAAATCCCAGGTTGGAGACTGTGGGAATTGATGGGGATATCCCAAGCTCAAGTGCTTTGAGGTCCTAAGATACTAGAGACGACCCCAAAGACCCAATGCTCTGAACCTCAAAAATGCAGAGAAGCTGAACCCCAACAAGTAGGGGTTAATGCAAGAACCCAGGGGAATCAGGGCAAGAGCAAGCAAATTGCCTGGGAGCTCCAGTTCCCTTTCTTGCTCTTCCATCATGAGGCAGGAACAGTAGTCTCTGCAAGCACCAAATCTCTGCACACAATACCCACTATTTCCATCTCCTTTCACAGAGCATCTTTTTTCACTCCTATAAGCATTCATCAGTGGCATCCCCTTCTCCCACCAAAAGAAGTCTTTCTCCTTCTTGATTACCTTTACAATCTATACCCCCTCACTTCCAACTCACCCTTCTTCTCTTCTGAGAGACCACAAGAATTACTTGTCCCTTATTTGCTAGCCCTCAACTTGACTAGGAGGAAGGAAGAAGAATGATAGAGGAGAGCATATAATGTGCTCTCTATCATCCTCCTTCCCTCCCCCATCACATTCACATTTCCATTTTGTACTTAGTCCCATAAAAACAAAATAAAATAAAACATTGATTCACTTATAAGTGGGAATATCCCACGTCTGCATCTCTATCATCTCCTCTGTCTGACTTCTGCCCACACCTTGTCTTCTTGTGTAGACTTAGAAAAAAGTCCCATAAGAGTCTCTGATATCACTCCATTGTTATTGCCTTTCTTGGCTGCTATATTAATTTACCCTTCTTGCCTTTCTGTTTTCTGGGATGTTCAAGAAGTAAATAATCTCTTCAGGTCTAGTTTTCTTTTTAAGAATGTTTTGAATTCCTCTTTATTATTGAACTTTTTTTTAAATGGTTAAGCTCAGATTCACAGGGTGGGTCACCATGGGCTCTATTCTGTGTTCCATTGCTTTTCAAAAACATTATTCCACTTACTCCTGTATTTTCTGGTGAGTACAAAATAGTTTTCAACATTCAAATATTCAAATGTTCTTTTCTTTATATTTGAAGAATTTCTTCTTGGCCATTTGCAGAATTTGCTTTTTCTCAATGGAATTGTTAAATTTAATCACTTGAGTTTGCAGCATTGAATTTTTTTCCCTTTGGAGATGACCTATGGATTGCTTTCATTGGCATTTTGTTTTCTGTATTCAGAAGTTCTGGGCAGTTTTCTTATATTTATTTATTTGTTGCATTATGGTGTTCAGATTTTTTGATTTGTGTTTTTCTTGGTGATTAATAATTCTCAAGGTTTTTCTCTTGTTCTTGAGATGAATATGCCTTACTTTTATGGATGGCATGTTATCTATTAATGTTATTGCTTTTTTACTTCTCTTCTAAATTGTCCCTCACTTCTGCTTATTTACATTTACAATCAGATGCCCTCTTTTGTTTCTTTGGGGAGGCCTAGACCTGGATTCAGCTTTTTTTCTATTTTGCTAATTATCTCTGGTGTGCAGGCCATATATTCCGCTTTCATGATTCTATTTTCTCTTTTAAACCACTCAGCAATAGCATGTTGTAGTTTCATGTTTTCCTCAAATTCATTTGAGTTCTCTTTGGGCCATTTCCCTTTGTTCTGGTATTTATTCACAAATATCTTAACTCATTTAGTAGATCTGAAGACTATATTTCCTTTTTTCTATTCAAGTCTGTTTGTTTATCTACATATGCTCACTGTCTTTGAGTTTTCTTCCTCCTGAGGTCTTTGGTAATATCAGTCTTTTTTACTGTTAATTTCCCTTATTTTTCATTTTCTTATTCCCTCCCTTCTGATAGTGGCTTCCCTTGGAATTGGATCTTAAAATGAATCAGCCTCCTCCCACACTGGGCAAATTTGCAATTTCCCAACCTTGGTCTCTGCTCTAACTGACTTTTGGAAAGGCAGAGCTGGTTCCAGCTAGGTGCTGAGCACTTTCCTTCAGGCTTAGTGGAGTGCCCACTAAACATCATGTCCTGCCCTATTTCCTTTGTTCCTCAGTGCTCTAGCCCAGTTATCCAGAGCACTGTCATACTGTTGCTATTGAAGCTTGACCATTTCTGCCATTTGGAATTTGGATCTCCATGAGTCTGGGAGAGTCATAAACCACCACAGATTCTATGGCAAATCCAAGAATATGTCCTGTCTGTTCATTCCATCAGTTTATCTGTTTTCCTACAGAGCTCTGATGTAGTATGAAATGCTGCTATGGCCCTGGCTACACAAATTTCTCTAGTTCTGAGTTTGAATCTTTGAGATTCAGGTTATTGAGTTGTGTTCTCTTGCAAATCTTGGGTCAGATCTTCTAGTGCAGTCTTATTGCCAGGAATGTGAGCCATGGGGGAGGTGGTCCTAAGTAAAGTTCATGGAGTTTTATCTTTCCTTTTGTTTCTTGGCTATAGAGGCAATGACATTGCTTTCTCTCTGGCAGGTAATTTATATTTTGGAGAGGTTTGAGAGGTGGTGAGGATCAGAGAAAATGTTTCTGGAAGAGGAAACAGTAACTCCATAAGAACTACAAGTAATGACAAAGAAAAAATGTAGTTCTCATGAGGACAACATGCATACCTAGGAGAAATGAAGCAAAAAATAAAAGAAAAGAAAGGAACTTGAGGAAATTATTGAAAGGAGAATAATTAGCTTGGAAGAGAAAGTGGTAAATCTTACCTAGGAAATGGAATCCTTGAAAAATAAAATAAAATGAACAAAAATCAGTGACTCCAGGAGATAGCATGAAATACCAGATCAAATCCAAAAGATTAAAAAAAAAAGAAAAAAGAAAATTAAGCTATTTGATATTAAACAAAACTCATCTGGAAAATAGGTCAAGGAGTGATAATTTAAGAAACTGTCAAAAGATTACTATTAATTAATTCCTACAGTTAGGGGCATAAAACACG
The DNA here is from genome assembly GCF_016433145.1 of Gracilinanus agilis. Taxonomy (NCBI): domain Eukaryota; kingdom Metazoa; phylum Chordata; class Mammalia; order Didelphimorphia; family Didelphidae; genus Gracilinanus; species Gracilinanus agilis. The sequence goes on from NC_058130.1 coordinate 376,934,678, forward strand.
TGCCAGGCATTGTACTAAACACTAAGAATACAAACATAAACAAAAAAGGACAGTCTCTACCTGTGAGCTTACATTCTAATGGGAGATTTCACATAAAAGAAAGCTGAAAAAGCTAGGGGGTGGGGTAGGATATGCCTGGGGGAAGGTTCCTGCCTTAGAGTATGGTAGAGAAAGAAATGTGAGGAATAAACATTACTGGTCTGGGTATTTCCTAAATGGAGGTTCTGGGAGAGCTGACTAATAAAAGCAAGAGGGTAGAGGGGCAGAATAATCTATAGAGAGGAATGGGAAAGAGAAAAGCCCAGAGTCAGGAACAGAAGTTAAAGAGGAATGAAAGAGTAAATTCATCATAAAATCATTGGACTCCACCCCCAAATTATGATTTAAAAAAAAAAAAAGCTGGTGCACTATTTCACTAAACTGCCCAAGACTTATTAGAACCAGAAGGAAAAGTAAAATATAGATTGAATCTGTCCATTACCTTCTGAAAGAAACCCCAAAAGGAAAAGTCCCAGAATTGTCATAGATGAGATTCAGAAATCCCATGTGAAATACAAAAAATACTACAAGTATGTAGAAATAAACAATTTGGGTACCAAGGAATTAGTTGGGGTCACAAGCTTCTGCTACAAATAAGAAAATATCTTGGAATGCAATATTTTCAATGGCAAAAAAGATATAGGATTATAGTCAAGAATAATTTACCCAACAAAGCTGAAAATAATCCCATAGGGGGCAAATGTGACTCTTAAATAGAACAGAAGACTTTCAAGCATTTGTGATAAAAATACCAGGACTGAGTAGGAGCTTTGAAATGCAAACATGACTGTCAAGAGAAACCTAGAAAAGTAAAAGTATTTGAGCAATTGGAAAGGGTTGTATGATGATCACAGTATAGCATTCATATTGGAGAAGGAGAAACAAGTTTCCCTTTAATTCCTTAATGTCTATAAAGAGCAATTAGAGAATTAAACAAAAAAACAGAAGACCTTGAGGAAGGGGAATAATTGATTTCTGTTCTGATGGTTTTAAGAAGGGAAAGAGAAATGAAGTAAAAGGAATATAATATTGTAGAAAACAGGAAGAAGGGGATGAAACTTGCTTTTTCTCATAATTGTAATGCATATGAAGAATACATTAATATAGAGGAAGAGGTAGAGGGATTGGACATCAGATAAACCTTATTTGTATCTGAAATGAACAAAGAAGGTTGAATAGACATGCACAGTTTAGTATGAAAATACACTGAATTCAACAAGGAAACAAGTGACTATAGCTAGAGGGGTAAAGAGAGAGAGGATAATACCAGGGAGGCAATAGTCAAAACAAAGCAAACTTCCTGATCCTGAACAGCTGATTTAAAGGAGCAAAAAAGAAAATAATTACAATCTAAGGTGGATGGCTTAGCCAGATGTGGAGTAGTTGAACAAATGGTGGTATATAAATTTAAGGGAATATTATTGTATTATAAGAAATGAAGGAGATACCTTCAGAGAATCCTGGGGTAGTATGAAATGATGAAGCTGAAGTGAGCAGAACCAGGAGAATAATTAATAAGAAGACAATAACAAAATCTGAAAAGTTTAAGATCTTTGATTCAAGCAATAACTAATCTGCATCTGTGACAGAATGTTGCTCGCCTTCTGACAGGCAAGTGATAGACACAGGCAGGGGTGTGCTAGAGAGACTGTTAAATTTTCAAAATTGCAAACATTGCAAATCAGGGTTTGATTTATTGGTTTGTTGATTGTCTGCACTTAAGAAATGATGGAGAAAATGCTTATAATGCAAATTAAATTTAAAAGTGTACCTTGTGTATGTTTTTTTTTTTTTTTTGGAGAACTGGTTGATAAAAAATTTACCACCGCACATGGCGAACAGTGAAATACGTTTAGGACATGCCACTGCATAGATTTGTTTTGCTTGACTATGCTTATTGTTGCAAGGTTCTCTCCCTTTTCCTAATTGAAGGTGGGAAAGGGTAGTAGTTAGTAACAGACAAAAGAAAAAAATCCCTCCAAAGTTCACAGAAGAGAAAAGAAGGAAGAATAGACAAGCAGGGCAGTTATAAAAGTAATATGTTGAACTTCTATATTTTTAAAGAAGTGTTGCAAAAAGGAAATTCTGTTTTGTATAGTCTTATTTTTTTCTTCTGATATGTAGGTAGTGGATTCTTTTTAGTATTTAAGTTCAGAAAAAAAAGATTTAAAATAAAAAAAAGCAAGGACAATTATTTTCAAGGAGCCAATATTCTAACTAATACAAGTACATATATAAGCATGTGTAGAATATGAAGTTGTGTCCTCGTAATGGCTGATGCTTCTCTCCATTTTCCTATTTTCAAAGACTTTTCATGACATTCATGACTATTATTATGTAGGAGTGCATGGCTTTAGGAAAAAGATCCTGAGAGAAAGTAGACCTGAGGTAAACCTGTGTGAACAGGATTAAAATAGAAAAATGTCAGAGTTTAGCTAGAGATCTCTGATCTAAGAGAATCATCAGAGTGAAGAATGTAATCACCCCTGAAATGAAAGTTCAAAGAACATATAGGGTGTGAAATGGAAGAGCATTGTTTTTCTTAGATGAAACCACCATAGTCACTCAGTTGAAATCAGAGCAAGGATCAGAGCCTCAGGTCTGGTCCCTACAGTGGAATATATCATTTTTGTCCTCGAACTTAATGGGCATTGATCACAAACTAAAGCTTTAAAGTTTATATGGTTGAATTGCACTGCAGTTTAAGGAAAGTTGAAGGTCTAACAGTCGTTTGAAGGTTAATTCCTTCCAAATAAACCATCATAGATGTTGTTTGGTTTATGGGAAGAGAATTTTACCATAATTAAAAAGAATTCCTGAAGGGCTTGATTTCCAAAAAATATGAGGATTTCTTTGGTTTTAAAACAAGAAATAGCTTTGTTTGAAGGCTTTTTTTGGTGGGGAGAGACTATTTTATTCCACCTGGGTTTAAATTTTCCTATAAACGACTGTTTGACTAAATAAAAAGAGGTATAAAATTTTACTTGAACAGATTTGCAGAGAAATTTTTCTGATCTATTTAAACATTGGAAAATTAAGCCCAGTTAAGACTGATCAAAGAAAGTGATATATCTCAAACTGATTCTTCCTCGCGAGCACTGTATGCATATAGAAAAAATGTTAATTTTTAAGTCTTATAGTAAGCAGTTTGTTTTGCTTCACTACACTTATTTGTTGCAAGATTCTCTCTCTCTTTGCTTATTGAAGATGGACCAGGGCAGTTAGTAACAGGCAAAAGTAATTTTGGAAGCTCTTAGCAGCTGGAATAGTAACATGCACATCCTGGAATTATTAGAGGACCATGAATTAAGAACTGTAAGGGATTGGAGAGGTCATTTCTAACCCTTTCATTTATAAATGGAAAACTAAGATTCAGAGAGACCCAATGTCAAATAGGTAGTAAGGGGGCCAAGTCAGGATTTCTTAGCAATTTACATTAACATCCAATTTATTATTCATTCTACTTTATTTTAAAATATGGGCTTTGCATTTTTGCTAATATTTTATTGATGTTCTTTTTAAAATGTCATTTTCCTATTATTAGTTCCAGCAATAAATTTCCCATTATGTGAATTAATTAGAATTAATTAATTAGGATATTAGTTGAGTTAATACTTTAATAGCAATAAATTCTTACATAAGTATAATTTGTGACTCAGAACCAAAGCTATGGATTTATATATTGGGTTCAGTCTGTAAAAATAAAAATGGATGAACACAAAAATAAGGACAAAGACCAAGGAAATAAGGATTCAAATTGATTCTGATACTTTTTTTTTTAGCAATGTTTGTACATAGTTTAATGTTTATCTAAATGTTTCCATTTGTTGTCACTCCCACCCAACATTAAAGTTTTATATATGTATATACATATATAAATATTGTAAAAATAAATCTCAATTATTAGTTCACAATCAAACCTGGTTCATTTAAAATGAATAGTTTCTATAGTTGAAATTTTAAAGGAATAACAAAGTCAGGAAACTGGTTACAAAAACACTGAATGGGCCCAGATCGTATAGTGGAAGATTTTCAGTTTAGTTTACCAGACACCACAGGGCACTACCAGAACAAAATATCACTTAAGTTTATTTCAGATGTAACAGCAATGTCATGTTAAAATCGACAGGTTTTAATCTTTAACTGCACCAAGTAAACTCAGCCACTTAAGTATTTTTAAAAAGTTATTCCTTCCCCCAAAATGAGGGAGCTTTTCTTTCCCACTGCCCTGCAGCACAGTTTCCTAGTATTTCTGTGTATGGACAACATATTCTTCAATGTTTCAACTAGTGACCAAACTGCTGGGAAATTTTTGAGAACCTTCCCCACAGACAACCTCTGATTCTGATACTTTTGACAGATATTATCAAAAGTATCTTCAGTGGTAAAGTGAAGTGAAGCTCAAAGATGAACTTCCCTTCAAGGTCAGGTGCAAGGAATGCTAGAGAGACTCTTGTTTAGGAAAAATTAAACTTTTTATTTAACTATATATATAAGAAAAAAGTATTTCTAATTCTAAGGGATTCTAACTCCACCCAAATAAACTCCCAGGTTCCACAAGGAACCACTTTTCCTGTGGTTCACAGGCTACACTAATCCTCCCTGATCTAACTAACAAAATTTTATACTATTCTAACTAAAACTATCACTATAATTCTTAAATTTGTCTTTAAGTTATAAAGATAACCAAGGCTAGCTGGTTGAGTCTCAACAAGAATCAAATTAGGACTCTGACCCTTAACAGACTCAGAGTCCAAACCAAAGACCAGATTTTCTTTGGTCTTTTCAGATTTTAACCAATCTATACACAGTAACAGATAAAGGAATAGTGTTTCCCAAGTTGGTAAAGAAAACACTCCACTCCTTCAAGTCTTTCCCTCAGACTGAGATAGAGAGAGGCAAAGATGTTACCTGCTCTAGCCCTGAGAGAGAAAAAGATCCTGTGCGTGGCTCTGTCAACTCCAAGAATGACACACCCAGAGAGTGGAATTGTCATAGAATAATGGTTACAACTGCCAGCATATGAAATTAACACTCTTTCTCAGCTCTATCTGAAACTCCAATTCTTCTTTAAGCCAGCTTCTCTACTTCTTATATCTAAACTAATAAAATAATACTTATTTTCTAATATCATCCTTTTAAGTCAGGGACTTCTCTTCAAATAATTCTCCGATTTATGTTAGCACACTGGGTTTCATCTGAAGCATAAGAATTTTATTTATTTTGTCTTTCTTCAGTATGTCTAATTTGTTCTATCTCTCAGTGGAGACACTTCCTCAGATGTTTCAGCGATGCTACTAGGATTAGGATGCCAATGGGAATTCTAAAATCTTTCAATGCTTTGAGGTTCCCAAGATTCTCTTTTTTTGTATCCTGTGACTTTGCTGAAATTGTTACTTATTTCTATTAGAATTTTGGCTGATCCTCTAAGGTTCTCTAGTATACCATCATATTGTTTGCAAAGAGTGGTAGCTTTTTTCCTTCATTGCCTATTCTAATTCCTTTAATTTTTTTCTGTTCTTATTGGTATAGTGTGCATTTCTAGAACAATATTAAATAATAGTGATGAAAATGAGAATCCTTACTTCACCCCTGATATTTTTGGGAAGGGTCTTAGTTTATCCCCATTACAGATAATGCTTGATGATGGTTTTATATACATGCTATTTATCACTTTAAGGAAGATTCCCTTTATTCTAGTGTTTTCTAATGTTTTTATAAGGAATGGGCATTGCATTTTGTCAAATGCTTTTTCTGCATCTATTGAAATAATCATGTGATTTCTGTTGGCTTTGTTATTGATAGGGTCAATTATGTTGATGATTTTCCTAGGACTGAACCATCATTGTATTCCTGGTAGGAAGCCCACCTAATTGTTGCATATTATTCTTGTGATAAAATGTTTTAATCTCCTTGCTAGTATTTAATTTAAAATTTTTGCATTAACATTCATTGGGGAGATTGGTCTATAGTTTTCTTTCTCTTTTTTTATCTTTTCCTAATTTAGGTATCAATGCCATATTTGTTTCAAAAAAAGAGTTTGGAAAGATTTCCTCTTCCCCTATTTTTTAAAAAATAGTTAATGTAGTATTGGAGTCAGTTCTTTGTATGTTTGGTAAAATTCACTTGTGAATCCATCTGGCCCTAGGGTCTTTTTCTTAGGGAGTTTTTTTTTAAAACATTTATTAATAATCATTTTTAACATGGTTACATGATTCATGCTCCTACTTTCCCCTTCACCCCCCGCACTCCCCCTACCCATGGCCGACGCACATTTCCACTGGTTTTGTCATGTGTCCTTGATCAAGACCTATTTCCAAATTGTTGGTGGTTGCATTGGTGTGGTAGTTTCGAGTCCACATCCCCAATCATGTCCACCCCGACCCATACGTTCAAGCAGTTGCTTTTCTTATATGTTTCCTCTCCTGCAGTCCTTCTTCTGAATGTGGGTAGCATTCTTTACCATAAGTCCCTGAGAATTTTCCTGGGTCATTGTATTGCTGCTGGTACAGAGGTCCATTACATTCAATTTTACCACAGTATATCAGTCTCTGTGTACAATGTTCTTCTGGCTCTGCTCCTTTCGCTCTGCATCAGTTCCCGGAGGTCTCTCCAGTTCGCCTGGAACTTCTCCAGTTTGTTATTCCTTTTAGCACAATAGTATTCCATCACCCGCATATACCACAGTTTGTTCAGCCATTCCCCAATTGAAGGACATACCCTCCTTTTCCAGTTTGTTGCCACCACAAAAAGCGCAGCTATAAATATTTTTGTACAAGTCTGTTTATCTATGATCTCTTTGGGGTACAAACCCAGCAATGGTATGGCTGGATCAAAGGGCAGGCATTCTTTTAAAGCCCTTTGAGCGTGATTCCAAATTGCCAGCCAGAATGGCTGGATCAGCTCACAACTCCACCAGCAATGCATTAATGTCCCAATTTTGCCACATCCCCTCCAACATTCATTACTCTCCCCTTCTTTCATTTTAGCCACTCTGCTAGGTGTGAGGTGATACCTCAGAGTTGTTTTGATTTGCATTTCTCTAATTATTAGAGATTTGGAACACTTTCTCATGTACTTATTGATACTTTTGATTTCTTTACCTGAAAATTGCCTATTCATGTCTCTTGCCCATTTATCAATTGGGGAATGGCTTGATTTTTTATACAATTGCTTTAACTCCTTGTATATTTGAGTAATTAGACCCCTGTCTGAGTTTTTCGTTATAAAGATTTTTTCCCAATTTGTTGTTTCCCTCCTGATTTTGACTACATTGTTTTTGTTTGTACAAAAGCTTTTTAGTTTAATATAATCAAAACCATTTAATTTACATTTTGTAATTTTCTCTAACTCTTGCTTGGTTTTAAAGTCTTTCCTTTCCCAGAGATCTGACAAGTATACTATTCTGTGTTCACTTAACTTATTTATAGTTTCCCTCTTTATATTCAAGTCGTTCACCCATTCTGAATTTATCTTGGTGTAGGGTGTGAGATGTTGTCTTAGGGAGTTTTTTAAAAAAATTTTAAACCCTTAACTTCTGTGTATTGGGTCATAGGTGGAAGAGTGGTAAGGTTGGGCAATGGGGGTCAAGTGACTTGCCCAGGGTCACACAGCTAGGAAGTGTCTGAGGCCAGATTTGAACCTAGGACCTCCCGTCTCTAGGCCTGACTCTCACTCCACTGAGTTACCCAGCTGCCCCCACTTAGGGAGTTTTTTGATGGTTTGTTCAATGTCTTTTTCTGTGATGGACTGAGATTCTCTTCTTGTTTAAAGGTTATGGTGGAGAGGCCAAGGTGCTCTCCTTTCCCAAAGCATTTTCTCTTCAGTGACTTGGCTAAGGCAGCTCTCTCATTTCTGCTGCTAGATGCTCAGCTCCCTAATTCCAAACTATCTTGATGGTTTTATAAAAGCTCCCTAGAAGATGATCAAGTCCCTCCACAGTCTGAGCAGATATATTACGTAGTTTAAATGGCTTTGCTTGATTGATTCAAGGGAAATATCCAGATTTTATTCACACCTGACAGATAATTTCATTTGAGATTTGTCTTCATCTGATAAAAAATCCTGATAACATTTATCCAAGTGATGGTATGGCAAAGGTAGATCCCACATAAGAATTAGGCTGGGAGCAGCTAGATGGCTTAGTGGTTTGAGAAACAGGTCCAGAGACTGGAGGTCCTGGGTCCACATTTGGCCTCAGCAACTTCCTAGCTGTGTGACCTTAGGCCAATCACTGCTTTTATTGCCCAGCTTTTAGCTTTCTTCTGCCTTAGAAGCAACACATAATATTGATTCTAAGACAGAAGGTAAGGGTTAAAAAAAGCACATAAACTAATAGAACATTGAAAATAGTCTTCTTAATCTAAACCAACCAAAGCATAATGAAAGTAACACTCAAGTCCATAAAAGTCAAACAACCCTCTCTTTCACAAGCCCTGCCTCCACCTGGAAATTTTATTTTATACTATTGCCTTTAGATGATTCTTCCCTCCTTCTTGTCCTTCTTTCGAGGAGAGAGCTCAAGGTTGCTAGGAAGTCAAGGATAATATCTTTCTGATGAGCTATATATTCCTCCCCATGTAGAGGACCATCTTGGAAAGAGAACCTGGCATAGTTAGCTAAGTAACCAATTATTCTGGTGAGCCCTACTTCTTGGGAACATATATGGTTTTCCAGAACCAATTTTGAGTTGGTCCCTATTCCTTCTGATATATAGAATCTAAATTACTCACAATATTGGTGAAAGGTGAAGTCCAGGTTTTTTTTTTCTTCTACATTATAGCTCTTTCCTGTATTCTCCCTTTTTTTTTTTAAGACCTTCTCTGAGTCTAATCTGGAGGGCCCAGGAAATGCTCAAAAGCAAGTGGTTTCCCAGAGCACATGACTACAAAGGTTTTCTTTCAAGGAACTGAATTTGTTTGTGCTAAGAACATTTTCTCTGTTTTACTTCCTAACTCTTGTTCTCTCTCACTTTTACTTTAGTGAACAAGCCCTAAAGATAAGCTCAGCTGAATGAAATGCCTTGGAATCAATAAATCTCTAAGAATGTGGTCTCATTGTCATCAACATTGTTGTCCTTTGTACTTGAAAATGACCAAAAATTACATCATCTGCCAGGGTCAATATGTAGTGTGTCTGACTGTGGCAATAGGACCTCAGAAGGTTCTACCACAAGTCAGGCACAAATGGACCATATAAACATTTGGGATGGAAATGTCTCTAAATTTGTGTGTCTCATGCTTCTTTTGAGCTCCTGTAATTCCACTTTGATTTTAGAGCATAGGACCTTCTTTGATTTGGACATACCATTATAGATAGTTCTGTGCCAGTGTTTCCCATGTTACACAATTGATAACAAAGTTATTCAGAGAGACCTTGAGAGTGTCCTTGTATTGCCTCTTCTGAACTCTGAATGAATGCTTGCCTTGTATATGTTCTCTGTAAAATAGTTTTTTAGGCAAATGTATGTTCAACATTTGAACAATGTGGCCAGCCCATCTTAGTTGCTAATAGAGATGGACAATGGAGACATCATTGATCTTCTGGGGGATCACTTCTTCTTGTCATATAACCTGGAAGATTTCAGACAGCTTTTGTGTGGATAGTGGACCTCCAATGACCTTGTATAACTTTGTTGTTGTATATAACTTGTATAACTCTGTTGGAATGGAATCAATACTAGGAGCTTTGCCACACATGAGGAACCTACTTACATTCAAAACTTCTTCAGTTGAAAGTTTGGCAATAGAGTTATTGACTTCAACTTGAGGTATATGATCAATGGCTTCTTCTTTGGTTGATACTATCATCATATACTGTTGAGAATACTATGGAAATGGGGCAGATAGGTAGCACAGTGGATAGAGTGCTGGGTCTGGAGTCAGGAAGACCTGTATTCAAATCTCATCTCAGATACTTCCTAGCCATGTCCCCCTGGGCAAGTTGTTTAACCCCAATTGCCCAGTCCTTGCTGGTCTTCTGTCTTAGAATTGATACTAAAGTAGATGGTAAGAGTTTAAAAAAACACTGGAAGTTTTCAGCCAATCTTTCCAGGATCATGTTCTTATCAACAATTAGGAAGGTTCCATCAGTGCTAAGTAACTGAGATGCATCAGAGGTCTTTGGCCCATTAACAGCTTTCAGGACATCAAAGAAGCACTTGCACTATTATTATCAATATAAAGCTGAATTCCATCTGCCTTCTTACTGTGCCAAGATTCTTGTATTTATCTAAGCATTTGTACTTTACTTTTTTTTTTTTTTCATTGCCATATCTTATTTTTTTTTTTATTTTTTTTTTTTGCTTTTTTTTTTTTAACATTTATTAATATTCATTTTTAACATGGTTACATGATTCATGCTCCCCTTTC
>NC_058130.1:376955018-376994952 GCF_016433145.1 Gracilinanus agilis
CTTCCTTCCTTCCTTCCTTCCTTCCTTCCTTCCTTCCTTCCTTCCTTCCTTCCTTCCTTCCTTCCTTCCTTCCTTCTTCCTTCCTTCTTTCCTTCCTTCCTTCCTTTTGATTGGTGTAGATAGCTACATTAGATTTAAGACATCAAAGTGAAATATTCCATTGTTCCATTGACTTGTCAGCAAAGAGCTACCTACACCAATTAAATTAATAATTTTATTGCTAGATCTATATTTCACTTTGTACTATGGTGAAGAAATTCAATTTCTTTATGGAAAGATTGAAAACAGTAATTTATATAATTTAAGGGAAAATAAAACTCAGAAAACTTTTGCTTAGATTATTTACTATTTTATTTTGTATTTCACTTTAACTGTTACCACAATCAGAGACTATATATAAATGCTGACCACAAAAATGTTTATCTATCCACAAAATCTGTATCCAATTCCCTTGATATTCCTTCTGACAACTTCCCATATTCCTAGGTTCAGAGAGTAAGTGCATTCTTTTTTCTTTTTCTTTTAAAACTTTATCTTCTATCTTGAAATCAATACTAAGTACTGGTTCTAAGGCAGGAGAGCATTAAGGCCTTAGTACAATAATTGGGATTAAGTGACTTGTTCAGAGTCACACAGTTAGGAAATTCTGAGACCAGATTTGAACCTAGGACCTCTCATCTCTAGGCCTGGCTCTCTCAACCCACTGAACCACCCAGATGTCCCAAAATAAGTTCATTCTTATGAAAATGTTCTCAGAGTCCCTCATGAAAATTCCCATGAAAAATATAACAAAATGATTTAAAATTTTCCATAAGGTATATTATTCAAAGCCAGACCAAATTTTAGTACAAGAGTACAAATCATATAGATTCTTTGAACCAATCAGATTACATTATAGTAATTATGAAAGAACATGACTTTTTGTTCTAATAAAATAATTAACATAATGCAGAGTACTTCCTGCATTTTTTCTCCTGAATTCATTTTCTACTGTAGATTTTAGGGGAAGACCCAGACTTGACCTTTTATTGTTAGGATTCAGGAATAAGGCGTATTAACTTTGCACTAATTAAACATGTACAATATAGTAGGAGCGATAATGTCATTGTCCCTTTGTTACCCTCTGCAATCTTTTCATTTATTCTTTGTGATAAATCACTTACCTTTGACCTATGTTTAGCCACCATGCAGAAAGCAGATTATTGCCTTACAAAAGAGAGGGAGAAAGATATCAACATATAATTTTAAACTAGAAGAGTTGCTACATTGTGCCTGTCACCAGCACATTCAGAGCACTTATTCATTTAATGCTTAAGCAATTCTGGATTCCTTTATTATGACTTTATTGAAGACAGCCTTAACAAACAATAATGTATGACACTGTGTTGCCAGATGCTCTGGTTATGAAACTGGTCCTGGGACTCGGCCTCCAGAAATGAAGGCGGCTGACTATTTTATTTTAAGGCAATGATGCATTGTTGGAGTAGAACTAGCAAAGTAAAATGTCTTCTCCTGAACTAGAGTATTCAGAGTAATGCTATAAGGAGCTTCCCTTTGCTGCCATACAGGGCTTCTCAAATGTTTTCCCTCCAGAGAATACCCCTTATCCTGTGACTCATATAAATCTCTCTCTGTCTCTCTCTCTGTCTCTCTCTCTCTCTCTCTCTCTGTCTCTGTCTCTGTCTCTCTTTCTCTTTCTCCTCACCCATCTCTCTCCTCTCTCTCTCCCCTCCTTCCCCCATATCTTAGAAATGATACAAGTATTGGTCCCAAGACAGAAGAGTGGTAAGGGCTAGGCAATGGGGGCTAAGTGACTTGCCTGATGTCACACAGCCAGGAAGTATCTGAGGTCAGATTTGAACCCATAACCTCACATTTCCAGGTCTTTCTGTCCATTGAGCCACCTGGCTGCCCCTCATATAGTACTCTATTCTCTATCCTTGATCAACCTCCTTTCTCACTTTTTAAAAAACCCTTAACTTCTGTGTATTGGCTCCTAAGTGGAAGAGTGGTAAGGGTGGGCAATGGGGGTCAAGTGACTTGCCCAGGGTCACACAGCTGGGAAGTGTCTGAGGCCTGATTTGAACCTAGGACCTCCCGTCTCTAGGCCTGACCCTCAATCCACTGAGCTACCCAGCTGCCCCCTCCTTTCTCACTTTTTACTAAAAAAAGGGCTTATGCTGTGTATATAGCTGTTGTACAGATATTTGTCCATCTCAGAAATCATCTTCTTAGTGGAGCTAGTCTTTTAAAATTGGTCACTAGATAATCAAACATGCAATCAGCAGACTTCTATTAAGCAGTCAATCAATCAGTCAGAGACCATTTATTAGTTGCTTACTTCATTGCCAGGCACTGTGCTAAGGTCTTCATATATAGAGTAGATAAAAGGTAATCTCAGAGAGGAAGGCTCTGTGTAGCTCTGTGTTTGTGTGTGTGTTGTATCATAAAGGTCTCCTGAGAAGGTCTTGAAGGAAGTCAGAGAAACTAAAGCATTTAGGTAGAGGGGACAGGCAAATTCAAGTTCCTAGAGATGGGAGACGGAGGGTCATGGCTGAGGAACAGCAACTACATCAATGTACTAGATTAAGGTGTGGAGGAGAATCAAGTATGAGAATGGAAAGAGAGGAGGGACCAGGCTGTGAAGAGGATTTCAATGTGAGCCAGAGGAGTCTCTATGTGTTCTGGGAGGCATTAGGAGACCACTATTGTTTCTTGAACAGAGGACTGACAGGAAAAATACTTTAGAAGCTTAGTGGATGATGAATTGGAATGGGAATCTTGAGGTAGGCGAACTATAGCAATAGTCCATGTGAGAAGTGATAAGGACCTGAATTTGGGTGTTGTCTGTGTGAGTGGAGAGAAATGGACACATACAAGGGATGTTTGAAGAGAGGAATGACAAAAATTTTGTCATGAAAAATAGAAAAATGTATAAATCATACAAAATCAAAATATACATCATTATTAGTACGTATACATCATTTATCGGAGAAATGTTAGCTCGATGATATGTAGACAAATTATTCATCAAAATGAGAATTATCTCAAGTAAATGGCAACTTCTCATTAGTAATTTAACTTTAATATAACAGTTACGGGCAGCTAGGTGGTACAGTGTATGGAGTGTCAGGTATAGAGTCAAGAAGACCTGAATTCTTGATCCTAACCATTCTGGAAGGCAATTTGGAATTATGCTCTGAAATAGGTATAGTGTAAAAGCAGATTTGTTCGTAAGCATGTTAGGAAAAGCCTTTGCTAGGAGTCATGGACATTCTGAATGGAATGCAGGGGGTAGAGAGGAAGTGCTGGGCAACTGACAGACTGCCGTGCTGTGAGGGGTTCAGAGCAGATGTGCAATCTGCAGTCTCCTTTTGACTGGGGATCTTGGAGGGTGGTGAAGGCTGAAAAGGCAGAAGACCTCAATCCTGCAAGTCAACACGGAGTAGGGAAGTGACCTGTGATCTCGTGGACAGCTTGCAGACTTCACTCCCTACCTGGCTACTTTGGATCATCAGTTCTGAAGGTGTTGGCTCCTGGAATCCTGAAAACATCTCTGGAATAGTTGTGAGATCCCAAGTTCAAGCCCTCTTCCTCAGATCCGTAGCTAAGCTGTCAAAACCTGGCAAAAGCCAGCTTGGCTAAGGAACTTACCCCTTTTTACTCCAGTCCTGGGTGTTAGTCATAGTTATACCTACCCCCCTTTCCAATTCCCTCATATTTAATTAAACTGTTTCCCTGTGTGGTTTTAGTATTTTAAAGTCCTCTTTGTGTATATGTGCTAATCTGAAGCTCTTCCAGGCTAGGTGGGCAGAGAGACAATTGGACAGGCTTAACTGCCATTTCAGGCAATGGTCATTCCCTTATAGTTAAACCTGGTTCCCTGGCTTGTAAAGTCTTACCCATTGTTCCTTCCTGTCTTCTATCCACCTCAAAGAGCCCACAAGTAATATTTAAGTCATCTTCCCTGGTTTTCCCCATAATAGCCTGAAGGGCTTTAAAAGATGGCATGTCCTTTGATCCAGTTATGCCACTACTGGATTTATACCTCAATGAGACAAAAAATGTTTGTACAAAGATTTTTATAGCTGCACTTTTTGTGGTGGCAAAATATTGGAGTTTGCTATTCCCCTTCATTGGGGAATGGCTTAACAAATTGGGTTATATGATGGAGATGGAATACTATCGTATTTTAACGAATGATGAATTACTTGATTTCCATTTGAATTGGAAAGACCTCTATGAACTGTTGGGGAGTGAAATGAGCAGAACCAGAATATTGTACACAGAAAGTGAAACATTGTAGAATGATCAAATGTAATAGATTCTGCTACTAATAGCAATGCAGTGATCAAGAACAATCCCATAGAACTTATGAAAAAGAATGCTATCCACGTCTAGAGAAAGAACTATGGGAGTAGAAACCCAGAAGAAAACCATATGATTTATCACTTGGTTATATGGGTATCGGATTTGGGGTTGTGGTTTTGAAAAGATTACTCTCTTACAAATCTGAATAATATGGAAATAGGTTTTGAGTAATAAGACATGTATAGTCCAGTGGAATTGCTTCTCAGTTCTGGGAGGGAGGAGAGAAAAGAGGAGGGAGAGAACTTGAATCATGTAACCATGGAAAAGTATTCTAAAATAAATAAATAAAAAGAAGACCTGAATTCAAATTTGACTTCAGATACTTATTAGTTGTGTGATCCTGGGCAAATCACTTAACCCCACTTGCCTCAATTCTTCATCTCTAAAATGAATTGTAGAAGGAAATGGCAAGTCACTTCAGTATCTTTGCCAAGAAAACCCCTAAAAGGGGACATTGAGTTGAAATAACTGAAAATGATTGAACAAAAATAACATCACAGTTGGGCAGATAAGACCCATACACAACAAGGAAGTTCATAAGAGGGATAATATTCACACACATACTTATATACAGAGAATATCAGGAACAAACATAGAAACTGAAACATGCAGTGAAAGTTATCTCTGAAAAGAACAATACAAATATATCATCAAGAGTTGGATTGTCAAATGTGCATTTAAAGAGAAAATTGGAAAGAGGACAACAAACAGCTGAAAAAAGGAGACTATTTCTTTAACTAAGTATTTTCTTCATGCACAAGAGCCACCATATTTGGATTCTAAAATCACAGTCCCCCATATGTGGAATTAGAAAGTAGAAATATTACTAAAGAAATAGTGTTGGTAAGAGCACCTGGAACAAAACAGGCAGACACAGAGGACATCTGTGCTCAAGGTGTCACAGTTTTAAAAATGTTGATGGACCAATACTCAAGGCACCTGGAAGGGGAGGGTATTGAATTTTTGAGAAAAATCATGGAGGCTATTAATATCTCCCAAATAGTGAATCATAGAGAGAGATCATAACTCCTTAATTGTTCTTCTATTTTCTCATCTCTACAAAACATTTATGAAAATAATTTACACAAGTCTGAGGAAAACATAAGAGCTTATAAGTTTCTTCTCCACAAGCTACCTGTCTCTTAGATATTAAGATCACGCCGAGAGATTATGTGATCCCCAATTGCTAGGATCAAGGGATCCATTAATCAGGAGACAGTATGTTCACTCAGAAGGTGTTTGCCTTTGTCTTTCACGATGCCCAAGAATGATTTCTTACATGATTACTTATAAATGGTGAGGTTTTTGACGTACAACTTTTTGCAGATGACCCTGTGCTTATTGCATCAGGCCCTGGGATTTATTTTTTTAAATCCTTACCTTCCATCTTAGAATCACTACTGTGTATTGGTTCCAAGGCAGAAGAGGGGTATTGGCTAGGCAATGGGGGTTAAGTGACTTGCCCAGGGTCACAGAGCTAGAAAAGCCCTAGGATATTACAGAATCTCCTGAAGGAGATCCATAGTTATTTGAAAAGAGTTTGGCTTAACAATTCTATAGGAAAAACTAAGTTAATAAAGAACACCTATTTTTCTGACTCTGACATGTGGTTTTGGATGGACCATAGTCCATAGATCATATCCATTAGCGTGTCAACATTAGACAGATCCAAGGGTCACTTACTTAGCTGTGTCCAGATTTGAACAGCAAGAGAGAGCCATGTTTGATTCATTTTTGAAATTGTACAGTGCTTTCAATAGTACCAATCTTCTCTTAGAAACAAAATATTGATCTCTTTAGGGCCAGTACTCTTCTGGTGGTGCTATTGGGTATTGAATAATTTAATACCATAATCACTGAAGAATAAATATGTTGGGTCACTCACAGGGCAATGGAGAGCTAAACAATGGGCATAAATTGGTTATAGCTTATTTTCATCAATGAATTGTGGATGAGAAGTGATATATTATCAAAGGAATGTATGACCTGAAAATAAGGGTATTAGTATAAGAGCCAGGATCAACAGATGTATCACTCATATTCTGAACTGGTCCCAGCACCTTAAGTGTTCATCCTCTGTGGAGGGTTTACAAGAACAAATGGGAAAAGTCTCAGAGGATGAGAAGTGAATTTATCTATCTGTACCTTGGAAGCAGCACTGACATTGTGGGGGAATTCCAGATCCAGTAAGATAACTGATGTACTTTAGATTTGTCAATATAGTGATAAAGTAATAAAGCTACTTTATCTTCCAACTAATTTTTCAGCTTTAATAGCAAAAACAAGGAACATATCCTTTTGTATTTTCATAGGGCTAAATCCATAGAGGTAAATGGTAATTAGATGTTTGGTGATTGAAGAAGGCAAAGAACCTAGGAAGTTATAGCATAAGTGATGACTGGTGAAATCAAAAAGTAGAAATCAGATTGTGTAGGAAGAACTTTGACAACATTCAACAAGCATCTCTTTAGATGCTTAACAAGTATCTGTTTATTGACTCATTGTCTCCAGAGTTGCAAAGAAAATTGAAAAATTGAGGCAATTATCTAAATAACTCAGGGCCCCCAAAAATTTCATTTGAATTAAATGTCTGCAAAATCAAGGCCAGAGTCAAGTTCTGATTTATTTGTTGACCTAGTTCCTTATTTCCTTTTGAATGTGTAGAAGATAATTTCAGAAAATGTATAGGCAATCTCCCTGTCATTTTCTGTTTTGTAGATAAAAATTTCCTTGTCTCATCCTGACTGAAAGTACAGTAGCTATTAATGGCCCAATCCTGCTTTAATGGACATAGAAGCTTTGACCTGATCTAATAGACTTGGGCTTACTGGTTTTTTTTAGGCTGTCTGGAAACCCCCTACTTTTGGGGACTCACTATACTGGTGTCTGGAAACCTGATTTGTTTAGGTAGCTCAAATGATTCATCAGCCTCAACCTTCTTAGAGACCTATAATTCTGCCCTGTGATATTCCCTCCAATGAGAAAAATCACACATTATCTATAACTTAATAGATATTTCTAGCTAGTTGCTGTGGCTAAAAAAAACTTACTTCATGGTTAACATGGTGGCTAAGCTCTGAAATTAGTGAGATGAGTTATTGGATGACAGACATGCAATTCTATCACTGGACCTAAATGTATACTTTACCCAGATTTGTAGAACCTGCCACATCATGAATTCTGCTGACATAACATGATGACTTTAGGGAATAGAATATACATTTATATGGTGCCTTCTGTGTGCCAGAGACTGTGCTAAGATAAAATATTATCTCATTTGATCAAGAGGAAGGAAACATTTTTTAACAGATATAAGAATAAAGAGAGTCAACCACTAATGTTATGATAGAAGGTGGAGAGTCTATGAGGGAGACTCTCTTCCAGCTTTCCCCTCTTGCCAAACATATACTGCTGAGATTTTGAGGGGGTGTCACCCCAAAACTGGGTGATCTGTATGGTCGAGCTGCCCCACAGGAATTGGGGATGAGGCTTCCCTATAAGAGGAGGTATGGGGGACCCCAATCCTATTCTGAATGAGGGCAGGGTTCACACAAGCCTCCCCTGAGATCAGTCAACTTCACAGCAGGTGGTCTGGCTTCAAGATGGAGGCATCCAGACCAAGCTGTGATTCCCCTCCCCCCTCGTTGTCTCTCTGGCACTCTGGAATGCTATCTGACTAATAAATGTCTTTTATTAATATCAATATAGGGATTGGGGAAAGGGGTGAAGGGCAGAGGGATTTTGGGGTGCCCTCTTCTTTATTTCTATGGTGTCTGTCACTCGGGTTGTAACCTTTGGGGTTCCCACTCCTAAGCATCTCCCCCCTTGAACCTTCTCCTTCTGTTTCTATTTCTATCCTTTTCTATAACCATAAGTTAGACTGGAAAGGGTCTCTCAGCAAGATTGGGTAATGGGGGAAGGAGCCTAAGAGATCGTTCCCAAAATGGAGTCCCAAAACTTAGCTAACTCTATTATTGAAGTCTTGCTGAGTGATAAATGATGGGATGCCTTTGACCAGGGAATTGGGGTTTCAATGTCCAAAGAAAGATCTTCAGGAAGCCATCAGGACTGGATTCGAGCTGGAATGTTCTCCTCTTCCCTCTCTTAGTTCTCTGCTGGAAGTCCTTTTCCTCCTTCTTCCTCCAGAGAATTACCCAGAATTCCCTCTCTGGTCCCAACTGTCAGTAACTGTCACCAACGGCCTTCTTCTGGCTCTTTTTGTCCCATCCCCCATCCTTACAGATAATTTTTCCTAATTAAAAAAATTGTTTAAAAATGACTCAGTGAAAATAATAACAGTATTATAATAACAGTAACATATAATAACAACAATAATAATAACAGAAAATAAGCTCTGTGGCTCTCCAGGGAAAAGAATCTAGGACCAATGTTAGTATTAGACTTTCCATCATTAGAGATTTCCAAGGTAAGACTGGATGATCATTTGTTGCATATATGGTAGAAAAGAGCCTTACTTAGCTAATGGTAGACTAGACGGCCACAGAAGTCCCTTCCAGCTCTCATATTTTGCATTATGGTATTCAGAAGAGAGTTTAACTTTATGATAATAATGGACTTCATCCAGAAAACACAATGGAGTTGTCCAGTATTCACCCCAGACTATGCAAAGAGAAGAGGACTTTTAAAATCAGGTTGGGGGAGGCACTGGTAATAGACTTTAAACTCAACATGAATCAACAGTACAACACAGCAGTCCCAAAACTAATGACATTTTAGACTACTTTAATGGAATGATAATTGTCCAATTTTGGACAGCTTTAACCATCATAAAGTTCTTCCTTATATTGAACTGAAATTTGTCTTCCTATAACTTCCACCTCTTGGTTCTAGGTTCTTCCCCCTGGAGTCATACAGAATAAGTATAATCCATCTTCCATACCTTTCAAATATTTTAGGACAACAATCAGGGAGTCTCTAAGGCTCCAGGCTAAGCATCTTCAAATTATTTCAACTGTTTCTCAAATTGTTGTGATTTTTAGTTGCCTCATTTTTATGGTCACTTTCCTTTGAACACCCTCCAATTTGTCAGCTTCCTGCCTAAAATGTGGTGCCTAGAATTGAACACATCATTCAATATGTATAGTATAAAACTGAGATCAGTGGGACTAAATAATTGCTTTATTTTGGATATTATTTAGTATCAATTCTAAGACAGACAGTGAGGGTTAAAAAAAAATCCAAAAGAAGTGATACCTGAATGGAGTCTTGAAGGAGCATAAGGATCTTTAAAAGGCAGAGATGAGGAGGAGTATATTCTAAGCCTGGGATGGATTGTGCCAAAGAAGAGAGATGGGAGGTGAATTTTCCAGAAGTCTAATATACCTGGAATATAAAGTATGCAAAGAGGAGTATTGAGAAATGAGGCCAAAAAGGGATTTTAGAGATAGATTGTAGAGGGCCTGGTGAAAAGGTTTGCATTTTATATTACAGGGAATAAGGAACCACTGAAGAGTTTTGGTTTTATTTTGTTTACAAGCAGGAATCATTTTCAAACCTGTGCTTTAAGAGGTTACTTTTGGCAGTTATGTGGAGGATGGATTGGAGAGGAGAAAGTGGAAGCTGGGAGACCAATTAGGAGACTGGTAAGATAATTGAGGCAGGAGGTGATGGTTGGCTATATGATTAGAGTGAAGGGGACAAATTTATGGTCTCATTTTTACAGATGGAAGAAACTGAAGCCTGCTTCCATAAGGCATATTTTTCGACTGAGACGATGGACACTACAGCTCCAAGATTTTTTTTCCTTTTTGTTCAGTCATTTCAGTCCTGTCCAATTCTTCATGACCCCATTTAGGGTTTTCTTGGCAGAGATATTGGAAGGGCTTGCCATTTCCTTCTCCAGCTTATTTTTGAGATGAGGAAACTGAGGCAAACAGGGTTAAATGACTTTCCCAGAGTCACACAATTAGTAAGTGTTTGAGACCAGATTAGAACTCAGGAAGATGACTCCAGGCTTGGAACTCTAGCCACTTACCTGCACTAAGAATAAATTACTTACCTGTCTGTACAGTGGAAGATTAGGAGAATGGGGGAGAGGTATAGGATTCGTAGGAGTAGAGTGGTGGGGGCCCCTCTTAATCTATCCTACCTTGAACTGCATTATAGATCAGGTTAGCTTCGATGGCATGGGGCAGAGATCAGTCCAGGCTTTTCCTGACTCTAGGTCTGGTGCTCTATCCGCTGCTCTGACTCAGCTGCCCCATTGAAGGCAGGGAAGTGGACCAATGTTTCAGAAAGATTTTCAACAGCAAGAATTGATGCCAAAAAGGCTTCCAATCAAATGGGAACTCCTTACAGGAAGAGACTGTCTTATTTTTGTCTATTAATCCCTAGTGCTTAGAAGTTTAGCATAATGGCTGGCATATGATAGGAGCTTAATAAATATTCTTTGATTAAATTCTGATGTTTAGTGTAAAAAAAACCCCATTGTATTTGGAAACAAGGGATCTGAATTTGAAATTCAGCTCAGCTATTTACTTACTATATTAACAAAGACACTTCTCCAGGTTTCAGGGAGGCTAAGGAACTCTCCTACAACCAGTTAATATCAGTTTGGTAAAGTCTTAATTAATCAGAATGCCTGAGGAATGGCTGATTCTGGTGAAATGAATTTCCTGGTTCATAGGATCATAGGATTTTTGAGTTGGAAGATCATCCAGGTGCACAACCCCCTCATTTCACACTTGAAGGAAATGAGTTCTAGAGATTATAAATGGTGGCCAAGGTTACACAGTTTACGTTTGTCAAATGCAAAGGTCGGAGCAGAGTATCACTAAAGGACTTTTCAGCAATAAATATTTTTTGTCTATGATATTTTTTTTATTTGTCTGTGATATTTGTCATGCTTAAAGATATCACCTACACATTTCTTCCTATAACATTCAGGCAGGATTTTTCATTCATCCTTATTCAGATATCTGATAAGAAACCTTTATGGTAATCTGTCTTCTCTTTATATGTTATAGTTCAGCAGGATGTTGCCAATATTGGGTTGATGAGAAAATGCTTTCTTGTTCTATAGCTGTGGCAATTAGGCTTCTCAGTAAATGTTTAGATGAAGAGAGGAGTTCATGTCTCAAACTATCCACTGGAAAAGGGACATTAGGAGAAGCAGATTAGATTTAAATGTCAAATATAGGCTCCTAATATGAAGTTAGAAAATATCACATCCCCTTTGCAGGAATATCATAAGACATTGCTCCAAATTTCCAGGAGTTTGTAGTTTAGGCAAACAGACAGAACTGACATTCATGAAAAATTTACTGACAAGTTTTCTAATATAACTATTCAACATAAAGAGTTTAAAGAAAGAAATATACACGTGGGAACATTGTGGGAAGGCCATGGAGGAGACAAGGTCTGAGCTGAGTCTTGAGAGTGAAAAAGATTTTAGGTAAATCTCACTCTATCAAATTGGCTAACACGACCAAAAAGGAAAATAATAAATGTTGGAGGGATTGTGGGAAAATTGGGACCCTAATATACTGTTGGTGGAACTGTGAACAGATACAACCTTTCTGGAGAGCAGAATGGAACCATGCTCAAAGGGCCATAAACTGTGCATACCCTTTGATCCAACAATATCACTCCTTTGTCTGTATCCCAAAGAGATCAGAGATAAGGGGAAAGGACCTAGCTGTACAAAATATTGTTAGCAATTTTTTTGTGTGTGTTGGCAAAGAATTGGAAATTGAAGGGCTGTTCTTCACTTGGGGAATGGATGAACAAGTTGTGATATATGGTTGTAATGGGACACTATTGCACCATAAGAAATGATTAACAGGATGAGTTCAGAAAACCTGGAAAGACTTCTATAAACTGATGTTTACAGCAACAGACATATTATATGATGATCGACTGTGAAAGACTAAACTATTATCAGCAAAGCAAGTTCTCAAGATATCCATAAGGGACCCTTGATGAAAAATGCTATCCACAGCCAAAGAAAGAACTTTTGGAGTCTGATTGCAGATCAATGCATGCCATCTTCCACTTTATTTCCTTCATGAGATTTTTATTGTATGTGTGATATGTGTCTCTGTCATGGCATGAGCAATATGGAAATGTATATTGCATATCAAACTATTTCCCATCTTGGGGAGAAGAAGAGAGGAGAGAGAGAAAATATGAATCCTAAAATGTCAGAAAGCAATTGTCAAAAATTATTTCTACTTGTAACTGAAAAAATGAATTAAAAAAAGGTTTGGTAAGTATAAGGGGAAAGAAAGACATATCAAGGTGGGAGGTATGAGTAAAGTCATGGAAATGGAAATGAGCATGGACTAAGTGAGGAATGTAAGAGTAGACTTGCCTGGTGGAAGCAAAGGTGAGTATTGGGGAGTAGTGGAAAATAAGGCTAAAAAGGTAGAGTGTGGCCAGATGTTGAAATCAAGAAAAAATGTTTGGACTGATGCAATGACAGGGTATCAACAAGATGAAAGTGGTATTTTAGATAGAGAAACAGAAGATTTTTGGATCTGGAATCAAAGTATCTAAGTTCAAACACTCATTCTCTACTTATTGTCAGGGAGACTTTGGGTGAGTTGCTTTACCACTCTCTCAGCTTCTCCATTGGTGTAGTATGAATTTAATCTCTCCTCTTCTTTATTGACTCTGGCAAGAATTCACCCTGTGGAACATGCCTAGAACCCACTCCAGGTCAGCACATATGGAACTAGAAGGGGCCCAACTCTAGGCCTATTCCACAGCACATACTCTGACCAGAGTTGAAGATGGACAAAATTCCCCTGATTATACTCATTATATGTAAAATGAGAGAGGTGGACTGGGTGCCTTTTGGAGTCCCATCAAGCCCTAAATCTATGATCCTATAAGATAATTTTCAGAGGATTTCCTGAATTCAGAAAGCAATTAATAAGTTTCCTTTCTACCTTCATATTCCCATACTTCCCTACAATTCCTGACACCAACAGTTTTTGTCAGAATTAGATGCTACTCAGTTAATTCTATTTTCTATAAAGAAGATAAGTATTCTTTCCCTAAGACAATAAGAAATACAATTGAGGTACTCTAAATGAATATTTAAATGTAGATCTGGGGTAGGATTTAACCTGAGTTTAGTGATAGTTTGCTAAAGACTAGATAAAGAATCTTGAACTAGACCAAATAGGCAAGCTGAACTAGGTACACACAATGAGGCATCATTCCTCACATATCTATCAGAGATTGGGAGTTAAGTACTTAAGCTTTTCTAGTTTCATGCATAAATGATAGACCTTATATGTTTTCTTAAGTGAAGCTGTCATTGTTGCTGATTTATTTTCTTTCTGCACTTTCCAAATTTTTTAAGTGGAGGAAAAGAGAAACCATATCACCAAAGACTTCCCTGGCTGATGTCTATATATTTATTTATCTATGCAGCAATAATTACTGTCAATTTGGAAGTGACCAGAGAGAGCTTGGTGGGCCTGTTCTTCCAGAAAGGGAAACTTCTGTGAATGGAACACAAATAGATAGATATTAGATGTCTACCCACAAGCTTGAAAATTTAAAAAATATTTGCAAATGGATTTTGTGGTTATGGCTGGTATATACTGGACTTGATTGCTTGCTTTGTTTTCAGTCTCAGATATGTCACATTGAGTTATAGGCTGCAAATTTATATGTGAAGGCCTCAAAAGGTTTATTTGACTTACTCAGTGGTGTGGAAGGAATTCAATGTTAGATTCCCCCTAATAAAAATTCAGAAATTTCAAGAAAGTCCCTGAACCTTCAAAGATGAAAAAATTTAGGTTTACTGTTAAATAAGTTAAATAAGTATTCCTTTCATTTCCCTCTTCTCTTTCCTCCTCCCTATTTCCTTTGAGTCCATTAAGCTGAAAGTTGAAAGAACGGAAAGGGAGAAGGAGCAGAGCTTTGACAAAGTGCACATTTTCCCCCTTATCTTTAGCAGATAGTCAGCTCTGCGAGAGAGAGAGAGAGAGAGAGAGAGAGAGAGAGAGAGAGAGAGAGAGAGAGACAGACAGAGAGAGACAGACAGAGAGAGAGAGACAGACAGAGACAGAGACAGAGACACAGAGAGACAGAGACAGAGACACAGAGAGACAGAGAAAGAGAGACAGAGACAGACAGAGACAGAGAGACAGAGACAGACAGAGACAGAGATAGAGAGACAGAGAGACAGAGAGAGACACAGAGACAGAGAGACAGAGAGACAGACAGAGAGAAGATAAGATGTAGAGGGGAAGTGTTAATTGCTAATTTCATGTCAGCTTTCTAGTGTTATGTAGATGTTGGTGGTATTACACTATACTGAGGAGAAAAGAGGTCTATATAAGAGTTCTCTGCTTGCTAACTACTCAGCACTTTCCCTTTTAAGGGAAAAGCTACATAACAATGACTGTTCAATTAGTTATGACATAGGGGCAGCTAGGTGGCTCAGTGGATTGACCCTTTCTAGCTGTGTGATCCTGGGCAAATCACTTAACCCCAGTTGCCTAGCTTTTATTGCTTTTCTGCCTTGAGACCAATATACAATATTGATTCTAAGGAAGAAAGTAAGCATTTAAAAAATTAGTTATGGCGTAGAACTAGAAAAGTTACCTCAAAGTTCAAGCATTCACTACTCTGAAGAGGGCCCTTTTTCCTTTTGGAATATCAGAAATAATTGTAGGCACAGAAAAACGTAATTAAAGATCTGGAGGATTTCTACCTGAGCTTGGCCATCTGAATGTTCCAGTCTATCTATTTATCTCCATTTCTCTCTCTTTCTCCCATCTATCCATCCATGCATCCACCCACTCATCCATCCATCTATCTCATCTCATCTCATCTCATCTCATCTCATCTCATCTCATGTCTGTCTATCCACTTAACCATCTATCTGTCTGTCTGTCTATTTTTATCTACCCTTACTTTTTGTCTTAGTGTAAGACAGAAAGGCAAAGGCTAGGCAATTGAGGTTAAGTGACTTGCTCAGGGTCAAAAAGCCAGGAAGTATATGAGGCCACATTTGAACCCAGGTCCTCCTGACTCTGAAATTGGTACTCTATCCACTATGTCACCTAGCTGTCCCATGTTTCAGTATCATTATGCCCCTTCTCTGTAGGACAGCTGTAACACCAGCCTAAAGCCCTCATTTAGAGTCTATTCCTTAACAATCATAAGTTCAATAAAGTTACTGATTTAACAACCATAATTACTAATTTAAGATTAGAAAAAGGATGCCAGTAGAGGCAAGATACTCTGACAAGAGATATCATCTAACAATCAGAGAAAACAAAACTATTAAAAGCAGACAGAAAAACTCTAAGACTACAGCATTCTACGGACATTTAATGTAGGAACACATCACTCTCTACACTTTAATAATCCAGGAGAAATCTACTTGTCTTTAGATTCTTTGCCTATATTCCCTATAGCATTCCAGCAGATTATACTGTCAGCACTTTATAGCATGGTACAAAGGCTGATGCTAAAAGGGATAACTTAGTGATTGGTTTATATGTAATATAATTTAGAAATACTTCTGTTAAATGGTTGGTGTTGTTCAATTGTTTTCAGTTGTGCCTGACTCTTTGTAATCCCATTTGGTATTTTCTTGGCAAAGCCATTTCCTTTTAGCTCATTTTGCAGATGAGGAAACTGAGTCAAGAGTTAAGAGACTTGCCCAGGATCACACAACTAATAAATGTCTGAGGCTAGATTAGAATTTAGGAAGATGAGTCTTCTTGACTCTAGCCCTGGTACTCTATCTCCACTGAACCTCTTACCTGTTAAACACTTAAAAAAATCCTTGCTTTGACATTTAAAAGAGGTAGCTTTAGTTATTTACAAAATTCATGTAAATTGAATGTTGCCATCTTTGACAATGTCAGAGGCCTGTTAGTACTGATACGTTAATAAGCACTCAGTAGTTCCCTATCCATTTAAGGAGCATTGAGTACACTGGCAGGTGTGAAAAAATGCTAAGATGCAGGAACCCTCAAAAGAGTTTTTAATCTGTGTAGAGAAATTGATGTACACTTAGGGTTTAATTGCACAACGATATGACATGATGCAGGCAGGTTCTTACTATTTTGTGCCTGATTTATTTATGTTTTTCTTCTGAGTCTTCTCTTATCTCTCTCCTCTTCTCAGTTTTGGGTATCTACCTAAACTAAGGAGAGGAATATGCACCTTCCCAATGCTCTTTGTTCTTTCCCCCTTTCCATTCCTTTAATTTTCATCTCAAGGGCCATGAAAAAGAGAGGGAGGAGGAAAGAGGAGAGTGGAGTTGAGGGAATGCCTATTTAACAACCTTCAGTCAACCAATCACCAAGCATTTGTCAAAGACCCACTATGTGCCAAGTACTATGCTAGGTCATGCTGGGGATACAAAAATAAAATAATCTCTGCCCTCAAAAAATATGAATAGAATAAATACAAAGTTGATATGGAGTAAACATGAAGTAGTTATGAAAGATTGATAGCACTCTTTTCCACCAGCCCTCAAGCCCTTAATTTTCTAAAAGCCCTCAGTTCTTTTCTTATTAAAATTTTTATTTCTAAAGGAATAGAAATGTGTTTTTCTCTCCCCCCACACCCCAAGTTCATGAAAAAAAATCCTTGTAAAAATCATACCTTGTCAAGCAAGCACAAATTCCTTCATTGGCCATGTCCAAAAATATATATCTTACTTTGCAACTTGAATCTGTCTCCCTGTCAGGAAATAATATACTTCACCAATGGTTCTCTGGAGTCATGGGTAGTTATTGAGTTGATTGTACCTTTCAAAGTTTATTTATACCATGTGTTTATAATATAAATTGTTCTCCTGCTTCTACTAATTTCACTCTTTATCAAATATTTTATCTTTATCATTATCTTTATCAATATATAAATTATCTTTATCAATTCTTTATCAATATTGAACTCTTCAAAATAAAAAATAATATTGACTTTACAATATTAATTGATCTTCTGGTTCTGGTCATTTCATTCTGTTCACATAAATCTTTCTATGTCTCTCCTTGAAACCATATCTTCCCTCATTTTTTATAAAACAATAGTACATTATTTGCCACAATTTGTTTAGTTATTGCCCAATTGATGAGCATTACCTTAGTTTCCAATATTTTGCCACCACAAAAAGAGTTGCTATAATACCCCTTTGTCAACTCAAGTTTTATGAGAGATTAATAATATAAATGTAAATTGACCACCAAGCAGCTGGTGGTTCAGTGGGTAGAGTCCTGGGCTTGGAGTCAAGAGTATTCTACTTGAAGTTCAAACCCAGCCTAAGACACTTATTAGCTCTGTGATCCTAGGAAAGTCACTTAATCCTATTTGCCTCAATTTCCTTATCTGTAAAATACACAAAGAGTTGGACGTGACTTAAACAAATGGAGAACAACAAATTGACCTTTAGACATAATACAGACAAGCTCTTGACAAAAGCACTCAAGCCTGAAGAAGCAGAGGAGAGGTTCTGTTTATTTATTTTTCTTTAATTTTTCCTTATTTTATTCCAGTAATTAATTTACACATGGTTTCCCAAGATTACATGATTCATGTTGTCTACCTCTCCTCTTCCTTTCCCTCCTCCAGTGTTGACAAGCAGTTCCACTGGGTTTTACAGGTATTATCACTCAAAACGTATTTCCACATTATTCATTTTTGTAAGTGACTCATCTTATAAAACCAAACCCCAAATCATATACCCAAATAAACAAGTGATAAATCATGTTTTTATCTGCATTGGTACTCCAACAATTCCTTCTGTGGAGGTGGATAGTATTCTTTTTCATAAATCCTCAGAATTGTCCTGGATCATTGTATTGCTATCAGAAGCAAAGTCTATCACATTTGATTGTCCTACAGCGTTTCAGTTACTGTGTATAATGTGGAGAGGTTCTATTTAAACAAGTATGCTTTACACATGAGTTTCCTTTGGATCATTTTATGAATGCTTAACTATGGATCTCATAATTAAATCTTTTAGCAGGATATCTGTCTTCTACTAACATGGGACACCAGGTGATACTTCCCTTACTTTCCTTATATTCTTCATATTCCTCCAATACTTTGGGCTTGGCTGAATGGGAACCAACTTTTACTTGAGGACTGAATGGTGGGCAGCCCTATCCTTGTCCTCCATGAGTTGTCTCTTATTAACCTCTACAAATGGAGTTGAAGAAATTAATAGCAATTGGGACTAATGAGGTAGGACTATTGGACCATGTAGAACTAGAATCTGAATCATTCCTCTGGGGACCTAAATGGTGAATTAGAGTGAAAATTGGAGGAAGTAGTCCAAAGTGTTTGCTGAATGCAGAATGATTGATGTTATTATAATTTAGCCTCATTGATTCCCTTTCTTTCAGCTAGTAGACTCATACTAAGATTCAACTACACAACTGGCCTCAGACAAATCTTGAGTTCTTTGTGATTTCTACAACAACAAAACAAATGAAATGGAATCCTGCAAAATTATGACTGTGCTTCACTCCAAAGAAGAGATATGAGAAGGTAGCTTATATGGTGTAGAATACTACATGAAATGTCAGATTTAAAAAAAGTTAGTTAATTTTGTTGAACTGTTTCTTACTTCTTTAAAATATATTTTTTAAAAAATTGTTATTATAAGGGATGGTTCTGGGATGGAATAGAGGGAGGGCACATTGATAAATGCAGTTCATAGGACCATAAATTTAGATGAGGGGATCTTAAAGGCTGTCTAATCCAATTCACTCATTTTACATATGAGGAAATTGTAGCTCAGAGACTTGTCCAGGGTCACACAGCTACCAAGTGTCAAAGACAGGAAACAGACCTTTGGATTACAAGTCCAGCACTAAATGTTACAACAAAAAAATCAGTAAAACATAAAAAAAAGAAAAAAAAGCGTCACTGGCCATGCCTTCCAGGAGCTCACATCTTCCTCTATCATTATATTCCATGTGTTTGGTCAGAAGATGTAGTCTTGCTAAAAAATAACTCTAGTGCAACTATCAATAATATGTAATTAGGTCTTAATCAGTGATACATATAAAACCCAGTGGAATTGTGAGTCGGCTACAGGGAGTTTGGGGGTGTTTGGGGGAGAGGGAAAGAACATGAAATATGCAACTTTGGGAAAATATTCAAAATAAAATAAAAATTTAAAATTAAAAAAAAAAGATGTAGTTTTGCCATCACTTAATCTCAAGGCCTTGCCCCACCCATTTTTGTTTACATGGGTTATATCCTTACATATTTATCATATAAGAATGAAAATGACTAACCTTTAAAAATCTGTTAATTCATTAAAAATAACAATAAACCATTACCTATTAGCATAAATAACCTTTTTTATGGATTTTTTTAAAAACAAAAAAATTAGTGAAAAGCATGATATTATTTTACATAGTTTTGCAAATCTCTTTAATGTCTGACTTAATAGGAGACAGCTGGATTTTCATATCTGCTTCTACATATGATCTGTTGTTTTGGGTAAAGTATGTGAAGAAAATATGATCTCACATAGATACAAAGTATGAAAATGTAGGAGTATTTTAAGAGGCAAATAACATCTTACCATCATTTTGAAAATATATTTGACTTCATGGTCTTCTGAAAGGATTTTGGAGACCTACACTTTGAGAACTGCTGGTGTAGACCGATGTTTCTGGAGTTGCATAGAATGGAAAACTATTGTACACTCTTGCCATTTGCTACATTCCTATAACAATGATTGGAATTTCCCTAACATCTGTTTCTGTTCAGCTCAAAGGGATTAATAGATATAATCTCATTAATTTTATGCTATACTTTAAGATTCATCCAGGCATAGTGGATAAATAACTTTTCTGAGATCATAAATTGCAGGTTAAAGGCATTGGTAAAGAAAGTTCCCATACCCTTGAAGTTTTCTCACATTGATGAAATCACAGGCTTAGACAACTACTCAACTATCTCTTTCCTACTCCCTCCAACCCCAAATCCCTATGATAGGTAAAGTGAAAGTATTATTCTATTAGGAATGGAAAATGTTTAATTGAGGTGCCATATCTCTTTCTTGTCCCACCCTAACATCATGGCTAAAATCTGGAGCGTCCTAACTTTCCATTAAGTTCCTCTTTTGCTGGACCAGTAAACCTATGATGAGAGCTATCTAAGACCAGATTGATTAAGCACATTGGGTTAATTGGCCCAAGGCTTTCCCCCTACTCTTGAGTGTCAACACTGGCTACATGATACATGAGAATTTTTCAAGAATCTGTAGTTATAGACATAAAAGTTAAACTTAAGCACTTTCATAGTTTTCCACTCTTCCTAATCTTCTAAATAACTACAAAGACGGCTGTAATATAGGAAAGAGATCTTTTCTGTAGCGACTGGCACATTTAAAGCATTCAAAAATACTTATGGAGAATGTACTAGAGTCGGTCCTCATGTAAATACAGGAATCAGAGGATAGAGAGGATGCAAATAAGTATAATATATAGTCCCTGATTTCTAGAAGCATATAATGTAGTAGAAAGACTTACTAATAGGAAAGTATAGACATTATTCATTTCCATCTTAGATGGCAGATTTTTTGTTATATGCTATAAATTATCAAGTATTAGCTTGGTTTGGAAGGAAATAATAACAACTATAGCTCCTGTTTATATAGACCTTCAAGTTTTGCATTATCTCACAACATCCTATAAAATGGGTGTATTGTAATTCTTATTTTCCGATCAAGAAACTGAGTAATAGAGAGGTTAACTGTGATCCAAGGTCACACAGCAAGTGAATATCAAAGGTGGCATTTGAATGCAAAAATGTTATACTTTTATTGAACAGCAAGATTTCTTTTCTTCCTTGCTAGACAAATGCTGTGTTGGATTCTAAGTTGTGTTACAACTTAGTAACAAATTCCTTTGCTTAGATCTCCCAGAATTTCTTTGTTTTGTGCCCCTCTAATTTACTTGTTTGGTGATACTGTGTATTACAGCTTATCTGTAATGATGATTTATTCCCTTGCTAGTAAGTAAGTAATGGTAAGCTTCTGGAGGGCACAGACGATCTCTTAGCCAAACTTTTTAACTCCCCCAGTGCCTACCACTGCTTAACTAATGTTCATTGTATTGAATAATCACAAAATTATGATTCAAGGGAAACTTTTAGAACCATAGAGTCATAGTAAGCACAAACCCAAAGCTGAGAATCCTTTAATATCAATTAAAAAAAATGAAAATGTGAAAAAAAGCTATATTGGAATAGGCTACATGAAATTGAAAGCTTTAAATTTTTGGCCAAATTTACTTCATCCTTATTTTATTTATAAATGATATAATAGAGACTTCTGTCCAACTCTAAATGGATATGCAATGACATAACCTGGATCATTAGACATTTTGATTTCTTGCCAGTACCTCACTTCATAGGTTTTTAAAAAGGAGATGACTCAAGAACCTTTGAAGTGATAGCCTAGAGATATTTAGGTTGTGTCTATACCTGCAAAGGTAATGGAGATAATCATCTAGTTCAAGAAAAATTCCCCCATTCCCCCCAACTTACCTGATAACTGCTCTTAATTCTAGTTTTTTTTTTTTTTAAGTGTGTGGCCACAGCCTTATCAGAATACCTCCAGTTACTGTTCATCCTTTGTTTTTGAAGAGGACCAACGACATCACAAGGACTATTTTGACTTGTTTATGAATTGGATTGAAAAGAGGATGAATTGTAAAAAGTTTTCAGCCTCACTCTCTCTTCCAAAGTCATCAAAGTTCAGTGGCAAGATAAAAGTCAGGACAACCGGTAAAGGCTCAGGATGCAGAAGATGACATTGACCAAGCTGTGAGTGATCTACAGTGTTTACTTCAACTTCCTTTGTGGCCATTGGAACAAATTGTTCTCATTCTCCCATTCACCCACTCTGCCAGGGGAAGTCTTCACATGCTTGGGTGGCCTGAGCCTCCAGGGAGTGGGTGCTACTCACTCTCAGGGTCCTAGGTGTAACCTGGAGAGGAGGCTGGGTTTCTGGGACTGTTGGATCACTGTCTGTAGGAATCAATCCTCTATGAGCTTTCATATTAACTGCTTTCCAGAGTATACTCTCAATATACTCTCTGCCTCTCTGCAACTTCAAACTCTAGCTCCCCTAAATCCAGTATGTCTCTCTATTATAATGCTTTTTTTTTTTGAGATCAAGGATTATCTTGCATTGCTGTTGTTCTGTCCTGTCTGACTCTACATTATCTCCTTTGAGGTTTCATTGGCAAAGATACTGGAATGGTTTGCCATTTCCTTCTCCAGCTCATTTTATAGATGAGGAAACTGATTCAAGCAGGATTAAGTGGCTTGTACAGGGTAACACAGCTAGGAAGTATTTGAGGCCAGATTTGAATTCAGGAAGATGAATCTTCCTGATTCCAGAGCTGGCACTCTATCCACTGTACCACTTTGCTCTATTTGTACCCTTATTTGCTTAGCTTGCTTTTTCATTCATAATCAGCCAGTTATTAACTTGTAGTCAAGATATTTGCTGCAATGATGTGGTAAGAATGCAGCAGCAACTTGCCCAATATCACCAACATATAATGCTAGAATTAGAACTAAGCTAATCTGACCTCAAATTGAGCCTACTCTAGCCAGAGACCTTACTTAGAAGGAAGGTCTTGTAGCAACTCCTCTTCTTATACCATTGTGACAAATATCTTGGCTCTAAGTTAATTTAGGCTAGTGGATGATGATGAATGAAAAAAACATTTTTAAGCTCATACTATGTGCCAGGCAATCTGCCAGGCAGCTCAGAATACAAATACGAATAAATATAAGCTGAGGACACAAATACAAGACAGTCCTTGAACTTAAGGAACTTACATTCTAATAAAGGAAGATAAAACATTTAAGAGAGCTAGAGTTGAAAATGTAAAGATGAAAATTAATATTCAATAGCTAAATATTATATTTTATAAAGTTTTATTAATAATAAACTAACATAAAAAACTAGAGTGAAAAGGTGCTAAACTAACTTTAGCCACACTTGTGAAGGAGGAGAGGAAGAAGGAGGAGCTACTGAACTTATAAAACAGTAACATGACCACAAAAAAGTGGAGGATCAGGAGAGATTAAAGGGAATTTTGGGAAATACTAAGGGACTTCTGGGGGATGAAGTCCAAAGGTTCAAAATCTCCATTTATACAGAAGCTCTAGGAAGACAGAGGATAAACTGAGAATATACTTTAAAAAAACAAAAACAAAAACAAAAACCTCTTATCTTCCACCTTAAAATCAATCCTGTATATTGGTTCCAAGGCAGAAAAGTGGTAAGGGCTAGGCAATGGGGATTAAGTGACTTGCTCAGGATCACACAGCTGGGAAGTGTCTGAGGTCAAATTTGAACCCAGGACTTCCCATTTCAAGGTCTGGCTCTCTATCCACTAAGCCACTCAACTGCCCCCAGGACATACTATTGAAAGCAGCTAAGATGAAAGGTCAGGGCACTTCTATCTTTTTTGAAATGGAAATATGCAAATAAGTCCTTTCCAATCACATGTTGTTATTAAGGCAGTTTATATCAGAACCTATGTACATAAATATATACATATAGATACACACCTGTACATATATGTTCTGATATAAAGATAATCTGATTAACAACATGCATGTGTTGTTATTAACATGTGTATGTAAATATATTTGTAACAAACATATGCATATATGCTAAGACTACAGTTCCTTTTAAAAATCATATTATTGTATCATTTTTATGAAAGATGCTTGAATGAATACAAAAGATTTGTGCTTTTTGCAAAAATAGCAAACCATAACTAATGAATGAATATTTCAACTAGCATTAACTACTGCTGGCTTTTAGTTGTCTAAGATTATCTATAATGAATTGAAAGTTGTCAAGTAAAGTGATGAGAAAAAAGCAGGAAGTATATTGATAGAATGGAAAATGTGGGAAGGTTTTCCAATTGACATTAAAATTATAAAATAAAAATGTTTAAAGAATAGAGGAATGGAGATATATTTTTCATTTGGTAAAATGCTACTGATTATTTTTCAAGTGGATTTGACCTAAGTAAATCTAAACCCAGATTGTGGCAAAAGATACTACCTGTGACTTTCCAAAGGATTCCCAAGACAATCTATATTTCCAGAAAAGAACAGCATGTTCCACCCCAATTTCCCATTTATATATGATCACAGAATCTTTGCCTAATGGGACCTCAGAGGTCTTCCAGTTCTCTCAATAGACACCTGAACAAACATTTCCCTTATAGCATGTGACAATTTATAATACTTGTGTCCTTCCAGACATTGTTTGATCCATGGAATTTGACCCCCTTTTCTTTATGTATGGGAAGGTGTCAACTGACAAAGGAAATGTACTTTAACCCTTGAACTAGATCATTGTTGGTATAAATTTACAACACAAGAAGTTATAGGAAGTTTGAACTTTGGCCAAATTCTATCTTCAAATGCTTCCCATTAACTTGTTTATTTGGAAGTTGCTAAGTAACTGCTGAAATGGAATTTAATTTTTCTCTGAAGGACTGTCTTTCTAGGTTTAACTTTTTTTATTTTAATTTTTTTATAGATGGAATTTACCATATATTTCCAAGAATAGATAGCTCAAACAATCTAAGATTTTTCCAATTTCTTAATTTGGTTGTTTGGTGGCAAAATGAATAAAGCTCAAAACTTGGAGTTAGGAAAATCTGGGTTTGAATCCAGCCTCAGACACTTATTAGCTGTTTGATCCTAGGCAGGTCAATTAAACTCTGTGCATCAGTTATTTCTTCTGTAAAATGGAGATTAGGGGACAACTGGGTAGTTCAGTGGATTGAGAGCCTGGCCTAGAGATAGAAGGTCCTAGGTTCAAATCTGGCTTTGTATACTTCCTAGCTGTGGGACCCTGGACAAGTCACTTAATCTCCATTGCCTAGTCCTTACCACTCTTCTGCCTTGGAACCAATAAATAGTATTGATTCTAAGGTGGAAGGTAAAGCTTTAAAATAAATAAATAAATAAATAAAATAAAATGTGGATTATAATAGTATCTACTTTATAGAATTGTTGTGGGGACTGAGTGAATTAATACAGGTAAAGCATTTTTCAAACCTTAAAGTGCTACATAAATTCTAGCTAGTAATAATAAATGAATATTTTTTCCCCCTCAGAATTTTAATATAAGTAGTTTCTAATTAGTACTAATAACAAATCCTATTAAGTGATCACACTTTTCAGATTTGCTCTGCATACTTGCACTGGGCTGGAATCAATCACCTTATTTGACACAATTAAAACTTTGAACAGCCTGAAATCAAATACATGAGAATAGGAATGGGGAAGAGGCGTGAAGATCAACCAGAAGGCTCTTGTAGCAGTCTAGTGAGATGCTGATAGCCCGCACATGTTGATAGGGTGGCAGTGTCAGAGGAAAGAAGAGGTATATATAGGAGAGATGTTATGTAGGTAAAATGAATAAGATTTGACAACAGTTTGGATATGGGAGATGAGAGCGATGGGTTCAGTATGACACCAACATTGCAGACATGGGTGACTGGTGGAGTCCTTGGTATTAGGGAAGTTCAGAAGAGAAGATGGCTTTTTGGGGAAAAATTAATAAGTTTGAGTTTGGACTTATCAAATTTAAGATGCTTTTGTCAATCCAATCTGAGACAGCCAATAGGCAATTGGAAATGGGAGCCTGAAAGTCGGGAGGGAGGTTAAGATAAGATAAGTAGATCTAAGAATCATAAGTATAGCACTGATAATTTAATCCGTGGGAGCTGATGACTCACCAACTGAAACAATGAGGAGGTTGAAAGAGAAGAGGGTCTAAGACCTAGCCCTAAGAGATACTTAGTGTTAGTAAGTGCAATCTGAATGAAAATCCAGAAAAGGAGATTAACAAGGAGTAACCAGAGAAGCAAGAAGAGAACTAAGACAGAGTAATGTTGTAGAAACTTTTAGAAGAAATCATCAAAGAGGACAGAGTCATTAATAGTGTTAAAGGCTGCTGAGAAGTCATGAAGGATGAAGACAGAAAATGCCATTAGATTTGGTGAGTAAGAGAGCATTAGTAACTATGGAAAGAGCAGTTTCAGTTCAATGATGAGGTTGGAAGGCAGACTAAAGGAAGTTAAGAAGAGAATGAGAGGAAAGGAAGTGAAGACCACTGTTTAGATAGCCTTCTTAAGGAGTTTGCTATAAAAGGGAGGAGAGGTATGGGATGAAAGTTAATGTGAAAGGATGGGTTGAGGAAGGGTTTTTTGAGGATAGGAGAGACATGATCACGTTGATAGTCAGTAGGGAAGCAGCTGCGACACAGGCAGAGATGGAAGAGAAATGAGAGAGTTGGAATAATGGAGGAGGCAAGTGTTAGGAGAAGATGAGATCATACAGGACCACTGAGGGAAATGCCTGTAGAGGGATTAACTTTGGCAAAGAGAAGGGTCCTCTTTGGCAAAGAGAAAGCAATGAAAGAGGAGACAATGACAGAAGACCATCTTAGGGACGTGAAATAAAGAAGATGGGAGAAGAGAATGGTCTCAGTAAATGGCTTCAATTTGTTGCACTGAAATATAAGGCAAAATTCTTAGTTTAGAGGATGGGGGAGCTATGATGTTTGAAAATGGATAGAAAGGTTTGGAAAAGCCTCTGTGGTGAGTGAGATTGGGAGTCAATTAAGGAGGGGTAAAAGGATTGCTTTGCTACAGTGAGTGCCCAGTTGAGAGGATATCCCATAAATTTGTAGTGTGGCCTAATCATCACAGTTTCTATTTCATTCAGCAGCATCTACAAAAGTGAAGGCAGTGGATGGTGGAAGTAATCTAAAGCTGGGACTTGGCAGGGCAAGATTGGTGATAGAACAAAAGGACAAGGAACTCAGAAGGACAGTATAGAACTGAATTGGTTCACCAAGGACATAATATTTGTAATTCATTTTGCAAATAGACTGTATAAATACTAGCTATTATTATTGTTTAACTGTTAAGGGGTCAAAATGGGGAAGTGAAAAAAGTATATGGCTTGGTACAGAACTGAGGATCAAGGGATTTGAAGTTCCAGTGACTACAAAAAACAAGCTTTGGGGTTTCAAAGCAGAATGAGAGGTAGAATAAGTTTCAGAGTTTATAAATATGAATTGGCACATTTGTGGATAATACAAGATCAAAGACATACATCATTTTTTATTTTTGTGACTAAGGTGGAATGACTAAGGTCATGGGAATTGAATTGGGGAATTGGATAGTTTAGGTATTTGAAGGATTATAAATATATATCCTGAATTCCTCTAATATGTGGGCAGGGGTTGGGGAGTAGAAAAACACTGTAAACCAGGCATGTATGGAAGTCATTGAGGAAATAAGGGCATGTTCTGGAGATCAGTAGAAAAAAGTTAACAGGATTTTGATTGGGTGGTAGATATAGACTGATTGAACCTCAAATGTGGAGAAATTACTGGTTAATCATGGTAGAAGAAAATCTTAGAAGTGGCAATGGGGAATAAGAAGCATTCCAACTCTCTAACATTGACCAGTAAATTGAAGGGAATGACTGAAACAACTAGCAGTGCTAGGAAGGATGTCTAGGGGACTGTCATTAGGAGGGAGCCAGATTTCAGTAAGTGTCAGAAGATAAAAGTAAGTGGGAAAAGAAAAGATTTAAGATAAAAATAATTAAAAAAATTATGGAACAGGCATTCTAGAGAGCACAATAAAAGAAACAGTAGTTGCTGAGGGGGGCTTTGAGTGGTTGAAAGTGAGTGAAGTTGATGAGGTTGGGAATATATGAATGGGCAATTAGGGACAGAGAATGAAATTTAAACATTGACAGTCAGGAGTTCAGAATCACTGGGATCAAGAAATGAAGGTGGTATCTTTAAGAAAGGTAGGATCTTTATGAACAAAAACACCTAAATGTGATTAAAAAATCCAACAACTACTGTTTGGAGAAATTAATCTTAATGTCTATACAGAATTTTCTTTGTTTCTCTGTCGCTTTCTTTGTTTCTTTGTTTTCCTTCCTTCCTTCCTTCCTTCCTTCCTTCCTTCCTTCCTTCCTTCCTTCCTTCCTTNTCTTTCTTTCTTTCTTCCTTCCTTCCTTCCTTCCTTCCTTCCTTCCTTCCTTCCTTCCTTCCTTCCTTCCTTTCTTTCTCTACCATATATCCTTATATGTCTACTTAGGAAATATCTTTTCTGGAAAATAGATTTCTGGAAGATGGATAAAGGTGGCTATTGGGCATAGGGAATAAAGACCCAGCACTGTGGAAGGAATGGCTCAATTTTACAGAAGAAAATTAAAGTTTCCTTGGGAATTTTTTTGGAAGACAAAGGCTGAAATATTGTACAAATGTCAAGTGGATAGAAGTCCCTATAAGGCCTGGGGAAAAATGGTCCTTGCTGAAGATAGAGAAACTGAAGCTAACTTCCCTCTACAAGAGGAGTCCTGAGTTTAATCCCTTTCCTGGGGTTAGGATGAACAGGGCTCACCATTTCCAGGGTTAAATGAAGAATTGCAGCAGACTGATGATCAGGTGGGAGTTTGTTAATCCCTGGGGAATGAGATCAGGCAAATTATCAGCATCTTTGAAGGTCTGGCCTCAAGGAGGGATGTGATTTTGGTGAGACCAATGTTGTATAGGAACTGAGCTAAGTTTGTCTTCTCTCCTCCTTGAGATCTGAGGGGCAATAGTGTATTAGGGGAAATAGGGGAAATGGTGTAATAGGGAAAAATGTATTCCCAAAATGTTGACCAGGGGAACAATATCTGTACTTTTGTTAGTGCTATTTATTTAAAGTATATATTCTTTTCTTTTTTAAATTTAAATATTATATTTTTTTAGAAAAATTTTCCATGGTTACATGATTAATGTTTTTACTTTCCCCTTCACCCCTCCTTCACCCTCCCCCCCATAGCCAACATGCATTTCTACTTGTTATAACATGTGTCATCAATCAAGACTTATTTACATGTTATTGATGGTTGCATTGGTGTGGTCCTTTCGAATCTACATCCCAAATCATGTCCGCATTAACCCATGTGTTCAAGCAGTTGTTTTTCTCCTGTAGTTCTTCCTCTGCATGTGGGTAGCATTCTTTTCCATAAATCCCTCAGAGTTGTCCTAGATCATTGTATTGCTGCTAGTACAGAAGTCCATTACATTTGATTTTACCACAGTGTATCAGTCTCTGTGTACAACATTCTTCTGGCTCTGCTCCTTTCGCTCTGCATCAATTCCTGGAGTTCATTCCAGTTCACATGGAATTCCTTCAGTTTATTATTCCTTTGAGCACAATAGTATTCCATCACCAGTGTATACCACAATTTGTTCAGCCATTCCCCAATTGAAGGAAATACTCTCCTTTTCCAGTTTTTTGCCACCACAAAAAGTGAGGCTATATTTTTGTACAAGTCTTTTTTATCTATGATCTCTTTGGGGTACAAACCCAGCAATGGTATGGTTGGATCGAAGGGCAGCAGTCTTTTAGAGCTCTTTGGGCATAATTCCAATTGCCATCCAGAATGGTTGGATCAATTCACAACTCCACCAGCAATGCATTAATGTCCCAATTTTGCCACGTCCCCTCCTACATTCATTACTCTCCCCTGCTATCATTTTAGCCAATCTGCTAGGTGTGAGGTGGTACCTCAGAGTTGTTTTGATTTGCATTTCTCTAATTATTAGAGATTTAGAATACTTTCTCATGTGCTTATTGATAGTTTTGATTTCTTTATCTGAAAATTGCCTATTCATGTCCCTTGCCCATTTATCAATTGGGGAATGGCTTGATTTTTTATTATATATTCTTTTCTAAAAATGATTTGATGTTAAATGATTAAATGGAACTAGCTTCTAACCAGAGGAACACAGATGATGGGGGTTTGAGCCAATAGCATTAAAGAAGGAACACTGGATAATCCTTTAGGAGTTTCCCCTAGGACCCTAGAGGTTTAAAAATGAGCTCATTAGCAGACCAGAGATATTCACTAAAGGTGGGGTATTTGCTAAATATACATAACTATATAGATAAGAGTTTTTTGCCTTGATTTGGGGTAAGCTCTTTGAGGGCAGGAACTGCATCATTTTTGTCTTGGTATTCTTAGTAAGTAGCAAGATTTTTGATTCATTGTTGATTGAAAGAGTAAAGATCAAACTCCTTACTTTGCATTCAAGGTCATTTTACGGTTTGGCACTACCTTTCCAATTTTATCTCCTATTTATCACCTTCATGACTTCTATACTCAAGTCAAGCTGGACTAGCCTATACCCTCTAATCATACCTTTTGCTTTCTCTTGTGTATCTTTGCTTTCACCAGCTTTCTCTTTCTTCTTCCCCTGCTGAATTATTTTTTTTTAATAACCCTTACCTTCTGCCTTGGAACCAATAGGCAGAAGAGTGATAAGAGCTAGGCAATGGGGGTCAAGTGACTTGCCCAGGGTCACACAGCTAGGAAGTATCTGAGGTCAAATTTGAACCCAAGACCTGACACTCAATCCAATGAGCCACCCAGCTGCCCTTCTCCCTCACTGAATTCTTACCCATCTGTTACAACCCAATTTTAATGCTTCTCGCTCCACAAATATCTTCCTTATCCCTCCAGTTATTAACCACTTTTTTCTGTTGGATTTCATAGAACACGCTATTTTGCAACTTTCTAATGCACTGACGTAATAATGTTCATTCTAAATATTTGTGTTTCTGCCTGAGGGCCGGGGCCACATCTTATCCAAAATGTATCTTTCTTGGAACAGTAGAGTGCTCTTTCTTTTGTCCAAAAACACTCAGTTCATTGCCAGCTTTCTAAGTCTTAGATCTTTTCCCAACTTTTCTGTTCTTATAATTATCATACCACTTACTTATTTCCTGCCTTAATTAGTGCATCTAAATCCTGGACTTTTTTTTTTCCTGTTCCTTATTTTATTTCTTCCAATCTATATTGCAAACAAATGAAATAATTATTTCTTTCATATATCTTACCATAACAACTTTTTCCTCAAGAAATCTACAATGCCTTCCTCTTGATTATCCCCTCAAAAACAACCTATGTCTGGCATTTTAGGCTCCCTTTTAACTGATCTCCTTTTTGCATCCTGCCTTGGCAGATTCCTCCTTGATTTAGACATAGAACTTCATCCAGGCTGACTTACTGGCTCTACATGACTGATAACTTGCTTGTTCCTGTTTCTCTTTGTGCATATTTTATGACTTCAACTTAAATGCCTTCCCCTTTATTTTCCACCTCACCTTCAAACCTTACCTTTTTTAGGAAGCTCTTCATGACTGCTGTACCCTAAGACTTTTCACTTCTTCATTTGTTGTCCTTTCAATTCATCCCTGTAGATTTAGTTTGTACAATGGATGAAGTATCATTGTTTAAGAGCTTACTACATGTCAATTTTTGTTATGTTTTGTCTGACTTTTTGTGACCCAATTTAGGTTTTTTTGGGCAGAGATGTTGGAGTAGTTTGCCATTTCTTTCTCTAAACTCATTTTACAGATAAGGAAACAGAGGCAAATAGGATTAAGTTACTTGCCAAGGTTCACATAGCTAGTAAGTATCTAAGGGAGGATTTGAACTCAGGTCTTCCAGACTCCAAGCCCAGCATTCTATCCACTGCATCACTTAGCTATCCTATAATTTGCTAAAATCTATAATCCCACGGATCTTTTGCTCTTCTCTTTTGTTTTCCTTTCTCCTGCCCCCTTTTCTCCTCTCTCTGTTTTTGTTATACCCTCTTCATCCTGTCTCATTCCTCTTTTATCATTCTTTTTATTTCTTTATCTTGTTCCTTCTTTAAGTTCTTGTTCCTTTTTTTGACTCTTCTTTCTCTTCCTTATTCTTGCTTTCTCAACTCTATTCCCCACATATCTCTCCTCCCTCATTCTCTCTTCTTATTTTAGTTAGTCAAAATTTAGTCAGCAAAGGGCATCTAGGTAGCACAGGAGGAGATAGAGGAGATGCAGGAAAACAAAAGCCCATGTGCAGATTGGGATAAGGAAAGGAGAAGAAAATTGCACAGGTATAACAGAAAGTCTGGGAGAAACAGAAAATTCTTATCTGTGTAAGGTACAATAAGAAGTAGCATGGCATAAGTGAAGAGATGCCCACTTGGAGGCAGACCTCAGAGTTAAGATGACTTGGTGCACATGAAAAGTATGACTCTGGGAAAACTCTGTCAAATTCTGTAGATTAAAATAGAAAAAGTAAGGTAGTCTTGGCTTTCAAGGGACTCATACTCTAGTTGGGCGAGACAATCACATAAGAGGTCTCAAATTCAGGATGGATGGCAAAGACCAGGTGTTTCTTAAAGTTTATTTTTATGTTAGGTGGCAGTGACTAAGGGTCTGGAGGACAGTCATTGAGCCTTAGCATTTGGTGATAATGTAAATGGTAAGAACTGGTAAATTTCCATCTCACCCTAAGTTCTATAGTCGGTTAGTCTAAGCTTATCTAGGAGGAAGGTGGTGGTGGTGGTGGTGGTGGTGGTGAGCCCCCATGTTGTTCTTCTAGCTGTCCAGGGTGGCAAATGAGCTTCCAGGGACCAGAGCAGGAATGAGGTGAAGCTTATGCTACTTTTTATAAAACAAATTATCTTGAGTCATTTTAGGTGTGTGTGTTTTACAATCTAAACTAGATTGTAAACTCCTTATAGACAGGGACTTTCTCTTTTAATCCTGACTCACTCTTGTTAGCTGAACCTTTATTTGGGTGAATTTCA
Organism: Gracilinanus agilis; assembly: GCF_016433145.1. NCBI lineage: Eukaryota > Metazoa > Chordata > Mammalia > Didelphimorphia > Didelphidae > Gracilinanus > Gracilinanus agilis. The sequence goes on from NC_058130.1 coordinate 376,988,062, forward strand.
TAGCAACTGCATAGACTTGGAGAAATTTCTTGAGATGTGATCTAAATTCTAATTTTGAATTGGTTTCATTGATAAATTATCTCCTTAATTGTCATTATTTGAAAAAAAAAACAACTTTCCCCATTTTCTCAGGAAGAGGTGGTTTTTGCCTTTTATAATTAAACAATACTTGTGCATATATAGAGCAGTAAAATGAGATTAAAGTTCAGTTATTTAAAGTAATCATATTCTTTAGGCATCTAAAATCCAAGTCATTATGGGAATGAGATAATATTTCTGAATGTGATTTTTTTTCTGCAATTGTTTTCCTCTTACAATTTCTGGGAATTTCACTGGGCTATTTAACACATGATGCTAACCTCAGCATTCTAGTTCATTGACTTCCTTTTGGATGCCTCTCTTGGCTCCTGTTTGCCATTGATTTGTGTGCCTCTGCACCATCTTAGATCTACTCTGTGTCCTGTTATGTTATCTCATTTTTCTTGTACCTGGAGGATTTTAAGTATCAAAAAAGGGACTGAATGAATTTTATACAAATTTTCCTAGACTTGGGTTCGGTTTCTAACTCTGTTACTTAATAGCTGTGTGACCCATAGCAAATAAGTTAACCTTTCTGGACCTCTGTTTCCTCATCTATAAAATGAGTAAGTTGGATTAAGTTGCCTCTCAAGGTCCCTTTCATCTTTAAATCTGTGATTCTAGAATTGTGCATGTACTAATTTTAGGTTATTTCACTTGAGGAAAATGTTGAGACAGTTATTTGACCAATATGTCTTATGCTAGGGGCTGGGTCCTCCAGACCCTTAGGCACTGCAGCCTAACATGCAAATGAACTTTAAGAAACCCTGATCTTTGTCATTCATCTTGCATTTGAGTCCTTTTATCTGATTGTCTCACCCAAATAGAGTATGAGTCCCGTGAAAGCCGAGACCACTTTACTTTTTCTATTTCAAGGGGTAGGAAGTGCTGAGGTCATAGAGACAGCAGTTGATGCCCTCTGAATAGTTGTCTCTGGTTGGAAGCTATGGCACTTGTTAGGTATATTATCATGGATATTCCTTTCATGTATTGTCCTCCTGGCCACTGTGCTTCCTGGCAGCTCTCATATAGAATTCTCTGATTTGTTGGCTTTCTAATACTGACTTTTACTGTCAATGCGATCTCCTTTCTCCCTCCTCTCTCATTTCTTTCTTTTGAATCTTTAGGGTCCACTATTACAAGAAGGAGATGACTTGGGCCTCAGCAAGCTATTTGTTTGGATCATGGGATAAAAAGTCTGGGTACTGTGGTTGCACAGCTGTCTGTACACTGTGTGGTACAGAGATACATATACAGAGAACAAAAGTCCATGTGCAGGTGGGGAGAAGGAAAGGAGAAGAAAATTGTGCAAATATAAGAGAAACTGAAAATTCTGATTTGTGTAAGGTATGATGGGAAGTACCATGGCATAAGTGAATAGATGCCTACTTGGAGGCCGACCCCAGAATTAAAATGATGTGGTGCATACTAAAAGTATGATTCTGGGAAAGTTACTTTATCTCTCAGTATCCCAGGTAACTTTCTGTTCTGTTCTTTTTTTTTTTTTTTAAACCTGTATCTTCTGTCTTAGAATCAATACTAAGTAGATCTTTTTCTCTAAGTATACTTATCATTATTATACTATTATGCTAAGTATACTTAGTATCAATTCTAAGGGTTTTAAAAAAATAGACTTAGTATTGATTCTATGACAGAAGAGAAGTAAGGGCTAGGCAACTGGCTCAGGGTCACATAGCTAGAATGTGTCTCAGGCCAGATTTGAACCTGGGTCCTCCTGACTCCAGGTCTGGCTCTCTAGTCATTGAACCACTTAGCTATTCTCTTACTGATATCTCAGACCTTTAAATACATCTTAGATTTTTAGAGCTGAGAGAAACTTTAGTGATTAGGTAGTCTAATTTCCTCGTTTTACAGATAAGATAATTAAGGCACAAGACAGTAAAGTGACTTCTGCAAAGTAAAAAAGAAAATACCGGGGATAGGGGAATAACTTGGTTCCAGACAAACTGGGGACACTCCCACACCTCACAAAGGGAAGGACTGACAGGTAAACACAGGGAAACCAAATAGGGATGTGAGGTTTGGGGAATGACAGTTGGTCAGTTAACTGACAATCTATCAGCCAGGGAAAACCAGTGAGGTAGGTAATTTCAAGATGTGGGTTCTTTATGGTTTAAAGGAGTCAAGAAGTACAAATAAACTGGGTTTATTGATATAAATAAGGGAAGTGGAAGTGAAGGGCTTGCTACACTATGGAATAACCCAAAGGACTTAACTAAATTAAGGTCTAAACTAAACTAAATCTCTAACTAGAATAAAAGAGGGCTGGAGAGGTGGGATTCTCACTACACTGGTTCACGGTGCTCCAAAATGTCACAGATGTCACAGGAACAAGGAACAAGTCCTATACACAGCCAGTTAATCCACAAATACTCTAGGGAGTAAGGTAGATAAATCTGCTGTCCACCAGCAGATAACCAAAACCTTCCCTCTACCTAGGCCATGATAGTTGATTGAAGGTATCTTAGTGAAATACCACTCTGTCAGCTCCTTGGATACTTGGCAAAGCTGGACCACACAGCCAAAAACCTCCTTCCTTCAGCTTGGTCAAACCACCCTCTCTCTTCAAACCCTGGCTTCATATTATGAAATGTCCATGAAGTCCAAGATTTATTCAAGCTGACATCTATACTCTTCCTCATAACAAAGGTAATAAATGACAGATTTGGGGCTAGAATCCAGGTCACCTGATTTCCAGGTGGTGTTCTTTTCACTACATAGACTTAATTTCCCCCCCCCCCCCCCTTTTTAAAAAATCCTTACTTTCTATCTTAGTATCAATTCTAAGACAGAAAGTAGCAAGGGCTAGGTAATTGGAGTTAAGTGACTGGTTCAGAGTCATACAGCTAGGAAGTGTTTGATGCCAAGTTTGAACTCAAGTCTTTCTGACTCCATGGTTGGCACTTTATCCACTATGCTACCTAGCTGCTCCTGACTATATATACAAATATATAAAGTATGGCAGTATATTGCGGTGTAAAGGGTACTGAACTAGGAGCCAGGAGAGATTCAGTTTTGAAGTCTGCTTCTTACTTTTGCTGGCTGTGTGACCTTGGTCATGTTACCTGATTTCTCTGATCTGTAAAGTGAAGATAACCAGATTTTTGATGGAATAGAATTGTGGGGATCAGATGAAATTGTGTCTGAAATAAATATAAATAAATTGCAGAGAAGTCTACTTATGTCAGTTACTTCTATTTAATAAAAGTCAAGAAATATCCTTTAATTTTTTGGGTGGGGAGGGAGTCTGGACTTGTTATTCGATTTGTTTAGGTAACTCCCAGAGAGGAAAGTCCCTCTTCTAATGCATACTATTACCTGTCCTCTTGCCAAATTTTCTGGGGCACTGTGAGGTTAAGTGATTTTTCCAGGGTCATATAACCAGTTCAAGGTGAGCCTTGAAGCCCATATTTCTGATTCTTAATAAACATCTACTATGCCATTGTGTCTTCATCCTTTTGTTGGGGTTAAAAATTAAGTTGGACTAAATATAAGAGAATGTGGTCATCAGAATTAATATATCTCAAGTCAAATGTCTTTTTAGCAGCTTTATTTACAAAATAGAGGGAAAGAATAAAGTAGAGAAATGAGAAAGAGGGTAGAGAAGGTATCTATTCTATCACACTAGATAATTACTCAGTACCTGTTCAAACCAGGTAGAGCTTGTTAATTCTCCACCAAAGGACCCTCAGCTGGAGGGCTGTGTGGCTGGAGGACCTGGTGGTGAATAACCATGTGGTCTCATCTGGCAATTAATCTTTCCAAAAGCCAGGAAAGGAGTCAGCTTTTTCACTCACCCACGTGGTAGTCCGAAGAGGAGAATCCAAGAGCTGTCTTACCAAATGCAGTTCAAATGCCAGAGTCCCTGCTCCTCCACAATCCAGATTCAGGACAAAGAAGCGTGGTCACAGGAAGTTTTTGCCACTTTTAACAACCCTTCTTTGCGTTGCTTCTTGGGTCTTCTCCCACTTTACAGGGACCAATAGTAGTCTATAACTTTGCTTAGGATTGCTCAGGGGGCAGTCAGTCATTTCTGAGTTGTTACCCACTTTAGCACTTGGGTTGCAGACCTCTCTGACTTAGACGTTAAATAGGGGTGTCTTCCACTTTTGTTTGGGTTAGATTTAAAACTAGGCAGGGGAGAGTTAATCTCATCTTCACACTTTTGATTATGACAAGGAAAAAATTTGAAAGTCAACAAATAAATTCACATTATGTTAAAAGTGGAAGGGATTTTCTCTGAAGGATTGTAGAAGGATAAGCTAAGGTAAAATATTTATGTGTATAGATTGTGTATAAATTGAGTATAAAATGTAAGGAATCATAGCACAACAGTATTTTTCAGAGAGAGAGAGAGACATAAAAAAGTTAAAGGGAAGATGTTTTAGTGGGAGTGACTTCCATAATTATGATATTTACTGTACCAATCTGGACAATAAAAGAGAGTTCTGCTTTGTTGTCCTAAAGGTCTCTTCCTGAAGAACTACAACTAAATGGCCTATTATGGAACAGGAGGTTGTTAATTATCAGTTTAATAGTAGGTTTTCTAAGTGAACAGAGTGAGGTGCTTTAGGAGGCATGATGGCCTAATGAAACCATGAACACCATCTACCAGTTCACACCCTTGGCCTCTTGCCAGCCTTGTCCTTAGAAAAGAGTAAGAGAATGCTGTGAGTGATTTTACTGGGGGCTCCTCTGGGTCTCTAAAAGGTAAAAGCTTCCCAAGTGAAAGTACTCTTTTGTATTTCTAGAAGAAGCAAAGAAGTGGCCCTGAGGAACCGTAAAGGAAGGATTGGACTTCTGGGTGGGAGAGGAAGAATAGTTCATCCAACTATCTGAAGGCAATAAAAAAGTATAAGATATTTCAATAGGATCATAGATTTAGAGCTGAAAGGGCCTTGGAGGTTGCTCAGTCTTATGTTCCACATTTTATAGATGTGGAAACTGAGGTTCAGAGAGGTTGTGACTTGTCTAATACCACAAATAGGGCAGAGTTGGACTTTGAATCAAAGTTCTCTTGCTCAAAAGGAAGAAGCATTAGAAAGAAGGCTCCTTCCTATTTAGAGAGCTATGAGGTGACATCTGATATAGTCAGGGGAAGAAACTATGGGAATCACTTGAAAACACAATAATATAATAATAATTTATATCTATATAACTGTAAGGATTGCAAAATACAAAGCTTTAGCACATATCTAGCCATTAGCACAATGGCTGTGCTCTTTGATGTTGACTAAGTCTTTGTGCTTCTCTGTCATCTTTGGAAAATCATAGTTATGGCATATTAAAAAGAATACTAGGAGACAGGAGGCTCAGTTTCTAATTCCAGCTTCACCATTTAACTAAATGTCTAATCTTTAACAAGTACTTAAACTCATAATGTTTAAGCTTCCTTCATCCATAACACTAGGGACTTGGATTAGATGATTGTTAAGACATCATCTAACTCTAACATTGGATCATTCTTTACTTAGTACTTTTGAAAAAGACTGGTGAATATACCATTTTCTGAGGTCTCTCTTTTTGAATAATATTTTCCAATTACATGTAAAAATAATTCTTTTTAACATTCCTTTTTAAAAGTCCAGTTCCAAATTCTTTCTTTCCCTCCCCTCTCTCTGTATTGAGAAGGCAAATCAATTTTATATAGGTTGTACATGTTCAGTCTTGTAAAACATTTCCATATTAGTCATGTTGTGAAAGAAAACACAGACAGAAAAACTCTCCCCAAAATAAAGGAAGTTTAAAAAAAGTATGCTTTGATCTACATTGAAATTCTACCAGTTCTTTCTCTGAAGGTGGATAGCGTTTTTCATGAGTCCTTTCATCATGAGTCCTTGTCTTATATCATTGTATTGTTGAGAATAGCTGTCCCTATTGATCATTGTACAATATTGCTGTTACTATATACACCGTTCTCCTGCTCAATTTATTTTGTATCAGTTTGTATAAGTCTTTCCAGGTTTTTTGAAAGCATCCTGCTTATCATTTTACAACACAATAGCATTCTATCACAATTACATACCACAACTGGTTCAGCCATTCTCCAATTATGGGCCTCCCCTCAATTTCCAATTCTTTGCCACCAAAAAAAGGCTACCATAAATATTTCTGTATATTTGTCCTCCTCGCCCCCTCCAAGGTCTTTCTTTATCTGACAGCACCAATCCCAGAATCCCAGAGTGGGAAGGGACTTCAAAGATCATCTTCTCTAACACATACTTTATCTCCTCTACAGCATCATTGACAAGTGGTCATCTGGACTCTGTGTGAAGACCTGTAGTGAGGGAGAACTCCTTTCTTCCTAAACCAAGATCTTCCACATTGGAGCACCTCTAAATGCTGGGAAGTTTTCCCTTAATAAGATTTAAATCTTCTCTACCACTTCCATTGTTCCTATTTTTGCCCTCTAAGGCTAAGAAAGGTAAATCTATCCCTGCTCCAAATGACAATTAATGTGGCTCTCCTGAGGCTTCTCCTTGTCAGGGCAAACCTACCCAATTCCATCAACTGAGCATCATATGCCAGGGTCTCTGGTCCTTTAACTATCTTGGTAGTCCTCTTCCAGATGTACTCCTGAATGTACTTCTGACTGTGATATCAAGAATTGTGCATAGTACTCCAAATGTGGGGCTTGCCAGAGTAGAATGTGATGAAAATAAAACATCCTAGATTCACATCATATTCCTTCCTACTATATTGTTAACTCTTACTGAACTTGAAATCCATTAAAACTCTCATATCTTTTATCTATCTATCTATCTATCTATCTATCTATCTATCTATCTATCT
>NC_058130.1:377004232-377049303 GCF_016433145.1 Gracilinanus agilis
TATATATATATGTATATATATATATATATATATATATATATAAATGTGCAAATACAGGTGGAGACCTTTGCAAATGGCTGGCCACAATGCTTCACAGTGATGAATGTTGTGGGCCTTGATGTTTCCATATGTCATAATAAAGGATAGCCTTCTTGTTATTTTTAGGGTTTTTCTGCCTCACATAATATTTATCACTTGTTTTTATATATAACTTGTTTTTCCCCATTGGGTATCTCTTAATTACTCATTACTAGGACTATCACTCATACTAATATTTCTTTTTGCCTCATCTCTGTTTCTTTTAACTCAATTTAATTTCCTTGTTAGTTGCAGTTTATTTTAAAACAAAAGGAAATGAATACCATTTTGACTGCCCACATGAACTTGGGAAGCCTATGAAGAAGAGAAAATCAGCACTTGGTTTTTTAGCAAGAAATGAAAGATGATAAGAAGTCAAGAGATAGTCTGTCAAGAGTTTGTTGATCCTGCTCTTCAGGAACAAAGCAGGCAGTAATTTTTCCCTTTCCACCGAACCTAGCAAGATAATTACTCTAAAGGCAGGACAGTGAGCTACAGCAGTTAAGTTTGTGCTGTGAGGTCTTGCCTTTTGATCATGACCCAAGACTCAGGGATTTGTCACAGATGAATAAACCACAGAGGCATTTTGACTTTCATGGTTGGAACAAATGACCTAATAACCAACCAATCAAAAAGATAGGAAAAAAATAAAGTTCACCAGGGAAATAATTTCACATCCTTGTAGGTACAACCTGTGGTCAGAATTTTGTTGATTTTACCTCAGCTCTTTCATGTCATTTTCTTTTCCTTTGCCAAAAGAACAGAGCAAAGAGTAAAATATAGAATCAAAATTCTCCTTGCTCCTCAAGGTTATAAAACTACACCGAGCTTTAAAAGTGACAAGACGGAAATGTAGCCTCAGAAGTAAACCACCTCCAAAGTGGATAATGCCCACGAGTAACAAGTCCTACCAGAAGGAACATGAATCATGGGGGTGTTATGTATTTTTGTTTCCCTTCAAGTTATTCATCATCAACAACCTTTCCTGAAATTATCACTTATCTCTATAATTATAATATGATGAGGGGACTAACTGATTACTATGCCTCTGGTCTTACCATGACACTCCAATTCAAGTCTTGATGTATTTGTGTATTGTGTTCCCCATGCCTGGCATACAGTGCTTCCCCACTTCTTTACGAATCCTGAGTTTAGAGGCAGCTAGGTGCCACCGTGGTTAGAGTGCTGAGTCCAGAATCAAGAAGACCTGAGCTTAAATTTGGCCTTAGACACTTACTAGCTGTGCCATTCTGCCAAATCACTTAACCTCTTTCTGCCTCATTTTCCTCAATTGTAAAATAATAATAAGAAGAATAGCACCCACCTTACAGGGTTGTTATGAGGATCAAATAAGAACATATTTACAGGCATCCCTTCCATATCTGGCAGTTGGGATGGGGTGGCAAGGGAGTGGTATCTCCATGATATAGAAAATCTGTGTAAAATTTTTGGTCTTCTCTTTGTCCCAGAAAAGTCTAAAATTTTTCTTTTTCATTTGTCAGTTGTTTACAGTAACTTATTGTAAAATTAGGGTTAAATATTTGGTTATAGGCTACATATAGGTCAACATTAGCATTTCTAGCCTTTGTGTATTGTCTTCTGGCTTTCATACTCTTTTCACAAACTTTAACTTTTCACTTATTTTAACTTTAAAAAAGAAAAAGGAAAAGTATATTTATGGCATTAAAAGACAAAATGTTGATATTATACAATACTATGCATATATTTCATGCAATTCTGAATTTCGACACTTTTTCTGTGTTGTCTGTTGGCTTTTGAGTATCATCTGCGGCTTCCACAAAATTCCTTTCCCATTTAATTTCTTATGCCTACCTGTGATATAGTGAAGCCTACAATGTGGAAGGGATACCTGTATCAATCACTTAGCACAGTGCCTGACACAAAGTAAACACTTAATAAATTATTTTTCTCTTCCCTTTCCCTTTCCTAGTTTCCTTCAAAGTTCTGTTCAAGCACTGTCTTCTACTTAAGGCTTTTCCTGATCTCTCCCTCCCCAGCCTATATAATAACATTTTCTCTGAAAAATTACCTTGTATTTATTTTGTATGTACTTAGTTATGTACTTGTTGTCTCTCCCATAGTGTAAGCTCTCTGAAGTCAGGATAGTTTCATTTTTGTCTTTGTGTTCCTAGCACCCAGCACAGTGCCTGGCACAAAATAGGCCTTTATACATGCTTGGTAATTAATTGGTTGGTCTGGTAATTTATTCTCACACAAATAAAATGATATACAAAGGCCATGAAGAAATGTGAACAATTAAGAAAGGATAATGGGAATATGCTAATGTTAAGGATGAAGAGTGTATATTTTGGTGGAGTGAATAAAAGGCAAATTATTAATCCCGTGTGTTTACACAAAATGGTGGTTGCTTCCATATTATGACTGAGTGACACTGAATTTCTCTGTCAAACACTGCTCCCATTCTCCGTCCCCAAATCTCTCTCAACAGTGTGCTTCTGTGCTTAAATGTCCATGACTGGAGTTCCTTCCCAATGCCCTTTGGAGCAGCAGATACTGGTTTGAGAGATTTTGCCATTTGGAAGGCCTAACATGGATTCATAGATTAATTTATCTGATTATAATGTAATTAAACATATATTCATTGTCACATGTTGGTGAGCAGAGATCTAATGGAATGGAGCACAGAATGGGTTAATTTTGATGTAAGAAGAAAACACAGGAAAAAAATCTCTGTATATAAAGCATGCCAGAACCAAAGTAGAGTATCACAGTGTTTGAATGTGTACCTGCAATCAAAAAAGGAAAATTTTAGAGGCTCTTTTTTGTAGTGTCTGTGAAGGCCATCCAGTATCAACACTCTTTTTAGTTAAGTGATTTGCCCAAGGTCACACTAAAAGTAAGTAGTGAGGCTGGGAACTGAACTCATATTCTTTGACTCTAAATTCACTGTTCTTTCCCATTGTACCATGACACAATTTTGCTTTAGATGGGAACTATGAGAATTTGCTATAGTACCTCTCCTCCATTTGTCAGGAAAGAACTGATTAAGCAAGTATTTTAGAGCAGGTGGGTGTCTCAGTGGCTAGAGCACCAAGCTTGGATTTGGGTAGACCTGGGTTCAAATCTGGCCTCAGATACTCCTTAACTGTGTGACCCTGGGCAAGTCACTTAAACCTCTTGCCTAGCCCTTACGCTTTTGTTTTAGAATTGTTACTAAGACAGAAAACAAGGGTTAAAAACAAACAAACAAGTATTTCATTCAATGAAGGTGGTCAAGGTAGGGGGAGTTCAGCCAATGGCAGAGTCCAAACAGCTCCGGGCTATTTCAGCATCCTGGACAACGCAGAGGAGGGATGAAATAGAGCATGCCTGGATTCTAGGCAGTGGAAGACAGGACAAAAACACTGTTATAGTAGAAATGGCTGATTTGGATTCACCCTGACCTTCAAGAAGGACCTGATCCTCCCAGAGCCTGATCTTTAGCAAGTTCTTCAAATGTTTTTGGTGTAAGTTAACATTGTAGTGTGTCTGCTTACACAGGAACCTAGGGCTGCTCTAAGCCAACCTGTTAACCTTGGCCTTGGGGTTAGTATATACATAGCTTCTAATTCATCAGTGTCTCCCACAAGCTTAGACCTGAACTTAGCTGGTCCAGTGCTGACAAATATGTGGAAACATTTAAACACCAACATGTTCCAACATGCTCTCATAAGGAGCTCCAGGAGAAGCCTGGGCCATGAAGGAACCAATAAAATTAACTCATTTACAGGGGTAACAAAATATGAATGATGACTACCATCTATTTATTATTCTAAAGTTTATGTGCTTTTCATATGCATTATTTCATGACATTCTCACAAGAGTCTGGCATAATACTACTAGCCCCATTTTAGAGATGAGAAAACTGAGACTCAGAGAAGACAAGTGACTCATTCAGGATTTCCCAGCTAGTCAAGAGAAGCCATGTTTTGCTTGTTTCAGAGGTAGGATTGGAACTCAGGCTTCCAAGCCCATATTCTTTCTACTCTATGACACTGTACCAAGCACACTGTTCACTTGGCACTTAACTCCTGCTACCTTGTAAGCATTGTTGGCTCTCTTATTGACATATCCATAAAAACCCAGACTCTAAGCTCCCAAGGACAGGCTGTGGGCTTTATACCTGTTTTGATCCCTATGACCCTTATACTATGTCTATGGATTAGACACTCCTCCCTCACAACTTCTTGTCAATGATGAAGATTCTTCAGGTCACCCAATTGCTTGCAATAGGCATTACCGGCATATGTCACCCATGAGATGGGATCCCTTTTGTAGATTCATGCCTTCCCCCTCACCTCTTCCCCCATCATTCTTGTTTTTCTTTGAATCATTGAATAATAAAATCTTTATCAAGTTAGTAGCCATTTCTTCAAACAGGATGCTCTTGAACACAGTGAATATAGAACAAATCTAAGAAAGTCATTATTTCATTGTCTTCTCTGTAAAACAACTTAGTAAGAACTTGGTTTAATTAAGTTAGCTCAATTTCTTGAGGTAGAATAGTTAATTTATGAAGACAGAGTGCTGGTTTATAATACTCCTGCTGTTGGGGACTATTCTTAAGCTGATGGTTTTAGCAAATTGGTGTCTAAATTATTTGCCAGAGAGGAAAATCCAATATTAGGACTCCACAAGAGTTACACTAGAGGGGGCAGCTGGGTAGCTCAGCAGATTGAGAGTCAGGTCTAGAGATGGGAGGTCCTGGGTTCAAATCTGGCCTCAGATACTTCCCAGCTGTGTGACCCTGGGCAAGTCACTTAATGCCCATTGCCTAGCACTTACCAGTCTTCTGCCTTGGAGCTAATGCTATGTATTTGGGTGTTCATCTGTACTGAACTATTCAGAGAAATTAGAACTTGTTAATGTGAGCATTTACTAGAACTTAATTATTCATTTAAAATCTCATTAAGGAGCAATAGGAGTAAATCAATATGTATTGACTCAGGCTTCTGATTTCTCATTTGCTTTGGGGATCTGAAGAGATGGCTTTTTAACCCACTTAGTGCTATTAGATTAAACACCTTCTGGCCAGAAGTGTCCCCTGCTATTTGAAGCCCTTGCAAATTAGCTTCTTTTCTTTCCTTCAGTTGCTTTGTTCTCCTTGCCCTGGTGGGGTCCTGGGATGTAGACAGACCCACAACCATTTTAAAACTGGCTGATATTCCCAGTCACCAAAATATCTAGATATTATACACAAAACCCATGAGCTTATGTGGCTAGTTCCAAGGAAAATCAGACCCTGGTAAGCCTGAAATAAAAGGATTATGTTCTGCTTCTTGCTTTACTTTTTAATTTGGGGGTGTGTGTGGTTTTCATGGAAATTCACATTTGTTTGTATTAGACACATACCTCTGTTAGCATAGTGCCAAGCTTTTGAAAGGCAAAGGACAGGCAGTGTAATATAGTGAAAAAAAAGTAATACTTAGTGAACCGAGGGACCGAGGTTTCATTCTTGCCTGATTCTTGCCAGCATTATTGTCATAGGCAAGTCTTTGAATCTCAGTTTTCTCATAAGCAAAATGGGCATCCTAGTATTCGTATTCCCCATCCACAAGGCTCACACCATGCCTCTGAACACATACTGACTATGTGACCCAAGTCATTTAACACCTCGGCATCCCCCAGGCTAAAAGACTAAAGACAGAAAGTTGTAAAACAATTTTCAGCCTACACTGATAGAGGGAATTTTCTTATCAGAGGTTCCCCATGCCAATAGAACCCGGGGAAGAATCTTAAAAAAATTCTTTCATTAGCTGAGGAATGAAAAGTGGCTTTACTTTTCCATATGTAGAAATGAAGGTACTGATTTCTTAGGCGGTTTACTTATCCCCAGCTATCCCTTGATGAGCCTGGCATAGCAAAACCCTTCGAGCAACTAGCTCCAGGCCTGAATCCAAGGGCCCTACCATCCCTCCAGCTGTTGGAGATCAGATTTCAGTGACAGTGTTTCAAAGGGCAGCCGTCTTCCTACAGCCTGTGCAGACTGGCGAAACAGGCTGTAATTAGATTCCAAAGCAGAACAAGTGGGACAAGTTGTCAACTGATTTTTCTCAAACTCCAGCCAGTTTTAACTTTTGAACAGAGAGTTTTGCCTGGAGCCATCTTGTTGGCTGGTTAAGGGCCCAGGGAGGCATTTAAAGTTTCCCTGGGGACAAACTGGCACTTCAAGGCACATAACTTCAAGAGTCCTTCCTTGTCAACCCAGGAAAAAGGAAAAGATTGTTAACTCCCGCTGAGGAGCTGAGGCATGGGAGTATTTGGCTACTGAGATTTGTGATTAGTAGAAATGTGGATCTGAATGGAGGGAGAGGGCTTAGGAGCAGATAGAAAGCGAGACTTGGTAGTTATCTACATTTCCATGGGGAACAAAAGCTTTCTAAAGGAATGAATATAATTGGAAAAGAATAAAGGGCTATAGATAGATTCCCAAAGATAGCCTGACTTGATTGAAGCATCTAGAGAGGCAGCACAGTGTAGTGGATAGAATGTTCATCATGAAGTCAGTTGAGATCTGGGTTCAAATTCTGGCTGGGGTACTTATTAGCTGTGCGACCAGGGGTTACTTACTTCAGCCCTATAAAGGTTTTTTTTTTTTTAATGTGTAAAATGGGAAATAATAATATTTACAGTACTTCCTTCATGAAGTTGTTATAGGGAATCCAACGAGATAAAGTACAAAAAGTGCTTTGCAAACTTTAAGATATTATAAAAGAGGTAGCTATTGTTAATGGCTGGGATAAGCATCTTGGAGGAGACACAAAGATGTCTCCCAGGGATCCCGACAAATCCTTTTCAACTGGCTACAACTGCTAACAAGACCCTCAAAGTGTCTCACTCTGGTAGCAAGTTCTTTCTCCTCCTTAACACCCCTTTCCACCTCTCTTCTCTCCCCCCCCCACCTCTCCCCACCCCCCCCTTGAGGTTCTAGTGTTCTAATAATAATGGCTTGATGCTGTCTCTAGTCAAGGTGCTGACTCAGTAGACAGTTTTCCTTTCCTAGTTGCCTCTGGCCAGGGTGCTGAAAAATTTTGTACATTATCTTTTCCAGACCATGAAGGACCCATTTAGTTCAGGAATCTTTAAAAACAGGTGTCTTAAACACCAGGAGAAGAAGTTGGACAGTTGTAATTTCTAACGTTAGACAAAATTGCTAAGTAGGCCAGGTTTGCCCTAGGGGAAATTTGTTTTAGGTGCCTTCCCCTCTCTCTTTAGCATTTTTGGGCAGTACCTTTATGTTACTCTCTGACCATTTAAAACTCTTGTTTGTGGCATTCCATTGAGGCCTAGTCTTATTTGACTTTTCCCTCTCCAACATTTTCCCCCACCTCCCTATCTTCTATCCCTCCTGAAAATGATCCATCCCTTGGCCAAGTGATTTGGTGGAGTCAGATGATCTTGGTTCAATTCTTGACTTTTCTATTAACTAACAAATCACTTTCTTTTAGTTTCATCATCTGTAAAATTCTAGGGAAAAGATGGAACTAGTTGATCTCTGAGGTCCCTTTTTTTTAAACCCTTAACTTCTTTGTATTGGCTCATAGGTGGAAAAGTGGTAAGGATGGGCAATGGGGGTCAAGTGACTTGCCCAGGGTCACTGGGCTTCCTAGCTTCCTACAAGCTAGGAAGTGTCTGAGGCCAGATTTGAACCTAAGACTTCCTGTCTCTAGACCTGGCTCTCAATTCACTGAGCCACCTAGCTGCCACAGTTGTTCTCATTGCCAAAGAAAACCCCTTTACCTGTTCAAGTGATTCCATCCCATCCTGTTTTCTTCAGGTGATTGATTTATCAGCTCAACTCTCATTTATCATCAATCTCTATCTACTAGTTACTAATTGCCTACAGAATGCCCATGTTTCTCTCATTCTCAAAAAAACCAAACAAACCCTTACTTGATCCATCCATTACCACTAACTATTGTTCAATATCTATCCCCTATTTTGCAGCTAAACATCTTGTGAAGGTTATCTACTTTAGGTAACTCCACTTCCTTCTTCATACATTCTTCTTAACTCTATAGTCTGTCATCTGACATCACTGAACTGAAACCGTTCTTTCCAAAGTTATTAATGATCTCTTACTTGCCTTTAATGGTCTTTTCTCCATCCTCATTCTCCTTAATCTCTCTGCAGTCTTTTACATTGTTGATTACCCTCTTCTTGATACACTCTTCTTTCTAGATTTTTGTTCTGGCTATTCTGTCCTGGCTTTTCTACTTATCTGACCATTCCTTCTCAGCCCCATTTGCTACTTCTTCATCTGGATCACACTCACCATCCATGGTTATCCTCTATGGTTCTATCCTGAGCCACTTTCTTCTCTTCCTCCCTACTACTTCACTTGGTGATCTCATCAGTTCCATTGAATTCAATTATTATCTGTGGTAATTCTATTATTATCATGCTGATGATTCTCAGATCTGTTCATCCAGCCTTAACCTTTGTATTGATAAATTGTACAGCCATGTTGAAATCAAGATGATGGACAGTTAGTTACATGCTTAGAATATAGAATGAACCAAGCCTGGCAGGAGCTGGCAGGTGCCAAGGCAGTTGAGGCTCAGGTATAAAAGGAGGATTTGAACTGAGAAGGGATCTCAGATTTGAGATTGGATTGGAGAGGGTGGGTTTGGAAGGGTAGACCTTAGGTGAGCTTATTCAACCAGCAACCTATACCAATCTACTTCATCAGTCTCTGATCTGGAATTAACCATCAAGAAGAAACACCATCACCTTATGAGCAGAGTAACCTTGATTTAGGTTGGGCCACTCTGGTCCAACCAGGTTGGCATCTGTCAAACCTGATTAATATCAATCCAGAGATCATCAATGACATCATTAGCCTTAGTTAATTAAGGACTTCTTGTTCCCTTCTTCCTAGTCATTTCCCTGCTTCCCTTCCCTAAAACTGTTAGCAATAGATCTGTAAACTTACTTTAGATTTGGATTCATCTATAATCCTAGGACTTTAGTAGATCACATCCTTGGGATATTTGAAGGGAAGAGGTGAATTATACCAATCAAAAGCAGAGTTTAATTCACAGTCAACCAAGCATTATCCACTAAGGCCAGAGTGTCAGTTAGACAAGATATCTGTATAATTCTAACTGCAGATTCATTGCCTGGCTGATAACTCTGGGAGACTGTCATATCTGGAGTTTGGGTCCAGTAGATTCACCTTATTTTAATAACAGCTATTGCTGTAGAGGTCCTTTGAGATTCACTACTATAATTTAAGTGTCTCACTTAGGATTCACTCCACTTTACCCAGCTCCAGATCCTCATACCATCAGGATTAACATAACACCTTCCTGTGGATCTCCAGTCTCCAGTCTTTAGTCATCTTGAACTGAATCTTTTGTAAACATCTTAAAAGCATGTCCAAAACTGAACTGATTTTTACCACCCCGTCTCTCAAACATAGGTGTTAATCCCATTTTTTCATTGTTTTTCCTCCTTTCCTGCCACTCCTATATCCAATCTGTTTAGGTGCTGTCTTTGTAATATTGCTTGCATGTGCTCCATTCTCTCCTCTTACTCTGTCACCATTTTGATGCTAGTCCTCCTAACTTCATGCCTATTCTATAGCAATGGACTGCTATTGGGTCTGCCTGCCACAAGTCTCTTCCCTTCTTAGGAAGTCCTCCACGCATCTGTCAAAATGATCTTCCTGAATGACAGGTCTGACCATGCTATCCCATTTTCTCTTAAAAAAAAACCTTGCCTCTTACATCTGTTACATAAAGTCTTTAATAACCTCTCCTGCCCTTCTTCCAATCTTCTTACACTTTATAGACTTCCAAGTACTCTGTGATCTAGTGTCAGTGGTCTCCTTCCTCTTCAAATAAGATATTCTAACTCCTTATTCTAGGCATTTTCACTGGTTGTCTCCATGCCTGAACTTCTCTACTTCTTCATCCACCTCTTGGCTTCTTACAGTTCCCAGCAAAATCCCGCCTTTTGCTGGAAACCTTTCCTAATTCTTCTTAAGTATAGTGCCTTCCCTTTGTTGATTATTTTAAATTCATTCTTTAATAATATTGTTTGTAAATAGTTGTTTAGATTACTTGAGAGCAAGGACTGTCTTTTGCCCCTTTTTATATCCGTGGGGCTTAGCACAGTGCCTGGCACTGGCATAGTGTCTAGTTTACTATGCTACTAGACACTTAATAAATATTTTTTGATTCATTTGCTGAGGTATTGTAGTCTCAGTTCTGTTGCATTAGATCTGGTAATTTCTATTCCTAGTCCCTGCCTCTAATTCTCTTCTAAATTGAGCAGTGCGTTTCCTATGACCCTTGAGCTTTCTCTAGAGATCCCTTCATTCTCACAGTTCCCAGATACAGAGTCTTGCTGGCCACGATGTCTTTGGCCAATCTCTGGCATCACTGGTTAACTTTAATTTGTTTACCTATGTTGATGCTGACTCCCTTGTCCAGTTGCTGAGGGATTTCTGGCTGACTTTTTGATTAGTTCTGGGATAGATGAATTCATTTATTATAGTTTCTTTTTCTACTTCTTATTCATTATTTGGTTTGATGATATTTTTAGTTATTTCCTGGAGTAGCTGGGGTGAAGTGTGATGGGAGCTGAGACAGTAACATTCAGACAGTAACCTTTGTGGGATGTCCATAGATTAATTTTCTGTTACACTTCTGAATGGAACCTATGTTGTAGCCAAACTGGCCTCCTTTTGATACCCTGTACAGGTTGTTCCATTTCCTATCTCTTTTGGTTCCCTCTAGATGCACAAGTGGCATCTTCTGAAAAAGACCTTTCCTGGGTCCCTCTAGTATAGCATTGGCAAAAATGTGGCATGTGTGCAGAGCCGACACTTCCTCCCTCAATTCTCTCTGATAATCTGGGGACCAAAGACAGCTTGAATTTGCTCTCTGGGCACTCTAATTTGAAAAGGTTCACCAAGAGCATTTCTAGTAGCTACACTACATTCTGTACTTTGCACCCCTCCTCCATTTGCCTAAGTTATTTTATTTTTCTTTCTCTGTGTGCATATGCTCTATTTCCTTCTCTCCTCACCCTAGATTATTTTATCTGAGAACTAGGATGGTTTCATCTTGTTTTTTATATCCCAAGTACCTGGATCACATCCAGTCACATAAAAGGTGTTTAATAAACACTTGAGTTTTATTTTAAATTTTGAATTCCTATTGGTAGAAATGTATACAACACTTTATAATTTGTATAACTATATGGTTTGTAAAACTATATATATACTATGCTATATATGTATATACATACATATACATACATATATGGTGAAAGAGAGATGGGGAGAGGAGAGAGAGAGAGAGAGAGACAGAGAGAGAGAGATAGAGAGAGAGAGAGAGAGAAGAGAGAGAGAGAGAGACCTTGCTACATGAGAGATTTTGCTACATGAGACCTTGCATGACTAAGCTGCTATGATTATTCCCCCCGCCCCCTTCACAATTTGTCTTACAAGTGGATCTTGGTCATTCTGGGATTGTTCTGAGAATGTTTTCGTGGCTTAATTTAATAAGAAGTCATTTTGGCTAATGCCTTCAATTAGAAATTCAGCCATTCCCTCGACTTAAAAAAAAAGAAAAGAGAAGCAGAAGAGAAGAGACTTAAAAAATAGATATTTATTGATTTCTTTGTTTTTACACTTCCTAGAATTCCTCCTGTAGCCTCCTTCCCCCCAAATAATCTCTAATGACAAATACTTTTTTTAAAAAAGGAAAAAATTAAAAAATAAAAATTGTAAAATTCATCAATATGTAGAAATCTGATGTTATATGCAATATTCTACAGCCCTATAGCTCATCCCCACCACCTTTTCAAAAAGAAGCTTCTCATATTTCAAGAAGAGACTTCATAAGACCCAGAAAAGCCACAGAATTCTTTAGTTGGAAGGAACCATATAGATTACCCAGTCCAAATCCCTCCCTCTTTTGTAAAATTCCCAGAAGTGAGGCCTGGAGAGTTTAAGTAATTTGCTTAAAATAACACAATTAGGGGGGCAGCTGGGTAGCTCAGTGGATTGAGAGCCAGGCCTGGAGACGGGGGTCCTAGGTTCAAATCCAGCCTCAGACACTTCCCAGCTGTGTGACCCTGGGCAAGTCACTTGACCCCCATTGCCCACCCTTACCAATCTTCCACCTATAAGTCAATACACAGAAGTTAAGGGTTTAAAATAAAAAAAAAATTAAAAAAAATAACACAATTAGTGTCAGAGGTAAGTCTAAAACCAAGTCCTGAGAATTCCCAGTTCAGTGCTCATTCTACTATGTTATACTTTTATTCATTGCAAAAAAGTGGAAATGCAGATACCAACTCATTTTCATACTTAATAACAGAATTTTCTGAACTGTAATCAAATAGATTAGTTTTTATTATCAGCCAGTCAGTCTTCTTATCTATGACATCAGACTTTTCAAACATTAGAAACTTACCCTTTATTGGTGAAAATAGGCTTTCTTCATGCATATTTCTGACAGTCTCTTTTATTATTACTTCCTCATCTTTTAAAATGCTAGTCTGGGGCCAAAGCAATAATCTATGGAGATTGCTGTTCAAACAGCAAGGCTTCCCTGACAGATTTGGTCAGGTTAATCAAGGGGTAGGTTTCATGTTGCCTCAGGTCATGGCAGTTGGCATGAGTGACTGAACTATCACAGGGAAGGATAGTAGTGAAATTGTGTTTATGCAAATTTCAAAAGAAGCATTTCTGGATCCTCTGGTCACAAAAAGGAGAAATGTGAACCCCTTACTCTTTCACCTTTCTTTCATTTGTAATTGCTGTCTTTCCAGCAAATTATTTATTTTTAGAATCTTATCTTGTTATTTCTATTCTAGTAAGGAGTCAGCATAATAAAGGTAAAGCTCCTTCCACCCCTAGTGGCTTCTTAGCCTATAGTCATTCATCTATTGATTTAGAAATACCTTGAGCATCCAGTGTATGCCCAGTATTGTCTTAAGCACGGTGAAGATTACCCATAAAAGCTAACACCCTATGTCAGTCCCATATTCCTTCTAGTCTAGAATTTTGTCTTTGATATGGACTTCAAAGAATATGTTGAAGTGAAAGAAAGGTTGTCTCCTGTGGTCAGCTTTTTCTCTTTAAATCTTTACTTTCTGTCTTAGAATTGATACTAAGTATGGGTCCCAAGGTAAAAGGGCTAGGCAATTGGGGTTAAGTGACTTACCCAGGGTCACACAGCTAGGAAGTGTCCGAGATCATATTTAAATCTGGGACCTCCCAGCTCCAGGCCTGGCACTCTATTCACTGAGCCAGCCAGCTGCTCCTTGAGATCAACTTTTTTTTTTTTTTTTTTTTTAAACCCTTGTACTTTTGATGTATTGTCTCATAGGTGGAAGAGTGGTAAGGGTGGGCAATGGGGATCAAGTGACTTGCCCAGGGTCACACAGCTGGGAAGTGGCTGAGGCCGGGTTTGAACCTAGGACCTCCTGTCTCTAGGCCTGACTCTCACTCCACTGAGCTACCCAGCTGCCCCCTTGAGATCAACTTTTAAGGAAGTGAGGAAACAAGCATAAGTCCTTACTGTATGTCAGGCGATGTGTTTAGCACGTTACAAATATTACCTTTTTTGATCCTCACAACAACCCTGAGAGGGAGATGTTATTATTACTCCCTTTTTATATTTGGGGAAACTAAGGCAGTGGAAGGTTAAGTGATTCGTCTGAGACCACACAGCTTGGTATATGAGGCTTGATTTGAATTCAGACCCAGCACAGTGGTGTCAAACTTAGATAGAAATGGGGGCCACTAAATTGTGAATAAAGGAATCTTCCAGGCCACATATTCACCTAGTTCTAAAATGTAATATTACCTAGATTTTATTTTATCTTAATTTAAAACATGTTCTATAATTGTGTTATACATATTATATTATGTGAATAATATATAAAATATAAAATTACATTTTAATCTGGTTCAGGCAGCAATCATGGGTGGTAAACTGACACCTGCTCCAGAATATCCTTCAAACATCCTCATCCCCCCCCCACATTCTATCATCCATTAATTTATAGTTATTTCTATTAAACTTATTTGTATTTTCAGGTTTCAGTAATGCATTGTTTAACAGAAGTTTTCTTTTATCAGTTTGTTGCATCAAATTTTAAATTCCACCAGGATTGTAGAGAATTGATCAGATCTTCTATTGGCTTTAGCTTTTCCCTGAATGAATAGCTAATTCAGTTCAACTGGATTCAATTCAGCATTTCATATTAACAGCTGACATTTATAGAGCTATTTAAGGTTTTCAAAGTGCTTGTATTTATTCTCCTTGTGTTGAGAGCACGGTGTTTGGTATTGAGGATGATGTGAAGTTTAGGTCAGATACGGTCCCTACTCTTGTGGAGCTTACAGTCTAGTACAAATCTTGTTAGTCTGAGGGCTTCATATGACATTTCTTATAAGAAGCAGGCAGGCAAAGCTGTATACAGGAAGGAATCAGAAAATGTAGATTCCCTTCCAGACTTTCCCACTTATTAGACATTAATTCTATGCTTACATGCATAGAATGTGGGTGGGTGAGCATTGCTATTTTCTTTCCTTCCTTCAGTGGAACAAATTTTTCTCTGTAGTAGGACCAATGGTAGTATTCAATGCTGGGATGTGCTGACATATGCATGTCGATGCCAGGCTTGAGGTATTAGATTAGCCACTTTACCTCTTTGAGACTCCATTCTAGAGCCCATCACTTCTCTTTCAGGTGATGGATAGTATTTCATCACAGATCATCTGCAATCATGATTCTTTGTTTAATTGTTTCAATTGATATTCTCCAGCTCTTTTATTCTTTTCTTAAATGTTATTAAATGAGGAGAAGGGGTTATTATTTGTATATAAGTTGGTCTTGGACTCTGAGATCCCTTCCAACTCTAGAACCTTTTAGCCTATAATTCTGTGACAGCACTAGCAAAATGAGGATGGAGCCTGTGAACAGGCTAGTTTCTCTCTCTCTAAATTGAAGATAATAACTGCCTCTACTGACCTTCCAAGGAAATGATGAAATAATATATGTGAAAGTACTATGTGTTCTTCAGAGGAAATCTGGTGTAGAAATCCGAGATGGTGGGTTTTTATCTCACCCACAAATAAGACAGGGAACATACAACAGCAATTAAAGAACAAGGTGATATACAGCATATATTTCAGAGAGAGTCATTATTTTTTATTGCTTTGGGAGCTCTCAATATTTATGATTCTTATCATCCATCATAAGATAATGATGCCTTTTTTCTCTCCTTTTCTTCTTTTCTGGGAACTTTGCCTTTTTAGAAGGGAGGGGGGAACTCATGAAGCAATATGCTTCCTGGCTTGAGTTGTTAAGGGAGAGGCTTAGCAAGTCTGAATTTGTGTACCTTTATTTGGCATCTATAGCTTAGCAATTAAAAACCCCCCCCATCTATCTGGGAGTTTTCATGACAAAATTCCACCCACAGAAACATTCCTGGGTGTTTCCCTCAGTGTATAGAAGAGCTCTGAAGGTCCATAGAGCCTATTGCCATTATTAATGTACAACAAACACTTTTCTCAGATTGTACTAATTCTAAATAATTGACTTTGAATATTGGCATAAATGTATAGACTCTAAATTGATTTTCTTACTACTTTTTTTTTTTTACTGTTGGGAAACTACAAAGATTTTAGATAAATTTTAGGAGAATAAATTGATTAAAAAAAAGACAGATACTATAGGGCTTTGCAAGGTTACCTTACTCTTATATTGGCGTATGTATATTTCAAGAGATTGGAGTGGGGTGAAGGGACATTCATTGCTGCCTTCTTCCTTTGTGATCTTTAATTATTAGCCCTGTCTCCAGAAGTGACATGGAAAAAAACCTAAAACCTCATTGGTCCTGAAGTTGGAGGGCCTTGATACTTGCTTTATGCTATGATACTATGTATTATTAATATCACTAGTATGTTAGATACTTAGTACTATTATACCAATATACTATGTGACTTTGGGTAAATTGTGCCTCATTTTCCTCAGCTGTAAAATAAGCAGGTCAGACTAGGTAGCCTCTGAGGACTCTTCTTTATCATCCTCTGATGCCTCCTCCCTTTGCTGTCATCTTACTCAATACTCTTCTCTCCCCATTAGCCTGGCCTTTATTTACTAACTTCACTCTTGTGAACTCTCGATATGACTTGTCTTGACTCAGTTTCCATTTTTTTCTGGGAAGTTTTCTCTTGTTACTCCCATTTTCCCAAATTTGCTAACCCTGAACTCCTATTTTATTTCTGGGTTGCAAAGTACTATTTAACACTTGGAAACAGACCATTGAATATCATTTGGTAATTGTTCCCCCTGATTCCACTACAAGGTGCTTGAGGGCAGAACGATGTCTTTATAGCCTCATTTTCTGTTGGCAAACAACTACTCTGACCATTAATTATTGCCATATATAATGACTTCTTTGTAATATGGAAATGTAGTCCCTGGGATCAAGGGTGCAGAGTTGTGACTTTGGCCTTTCTTGCCGCGCTAACAGGAAACAGTAATGTTTTCCTCTGACTTTGCACTATTGTCAATTAGAATTCTAAGTTTGCTGTCAAATAAATTGAAGCTTGAATTTTTCTCAATAGCCATAGCCTGGGAATTCCAAAGTACTGTGCTATTCATGCTATTGTAGTGAAAAAAAGACTGAGAAGGAGAGGAAAGGAATTTATGTTGGTAGAAACTAGTTTCTGTTAATTCTAGGCATTTGTATTCCTAGGATTATAATTTTGTTGCCTTCATTGGATATTACACTTAATAAGAAGACATAGCCTTTTTTTCTTTGCAAAATTCTTTAAAAATTTTTACATTCTTTTTTTCTTTTTTATATAAATATTTTTTACCTCTTACATTTAATAACAAAATTTCCCATAAGTTTTCTGAAGTTATATGATCCAAATTGTTTCCCTTTCTTCCCTCCTTCTGGATTTGGCAAACAATTCAATCTGGGTACATGTATTATCATGCATAACATATTTCCATTTAGTTCATTTTTGGAAGAGAATATTCATATAAAACCCAAACTCCCCAAAACCCAAATAAACTATCGTGAGAAATCATATGCTTTGATCTGCATATCGATTCCAACAGTTCTTTTCCTGGAGGTGGATGACATTTTTTTTGGTCATAAGTCCCTTAGAATTGTCCTGGATCATTGTATTGGATTTTTGTTTGACTGTCAATGTCAGGCTCATTTTGCCTATGATGTTAGTGTGATTGTGAGACAATGAGATGCAAGCATTTCTTTCCAAGAGCAAGTCAGGCTACAAGGCAAAATCTGTTATTATTTATTATTAACAATGATTATCATATGAAATTATTGACTAGAGTTCTCAAAGTTGGATTAAAAGAGCCTTAAGACCCAGGACACCAGCACTGCTGTTCATGAGAGAGGAGGGAAGAACTATTAGTGGTTGGTGGGGGCAGAGGACTATGGTTTTAGCCTAAACTGGGAGGCCTTAAATAGGAGAAAGTGGGGGAGAGGGAAGAGAGGAAAAGAGGAGCCAGACAATTCAATTAAGGAGAAACAGGAACAGATCAGATCTGCAGCTGGATGAGATCAACTAAATCACCATGTTGGCTGTAGCCCATCCAAGTATGAGGGAAAGAATATGTCTGCAATTTCTTTATGCCAGAGTTACAACAATGCCCTAATCTGTTTCCATTCTTTTTTAAAAGAAAACTAGAATGCTGCTCACCTAAAATCTATTTGAACAGAGATTATTTCAGAGAGATCTTGTCTGACATTTCCTTATGTAATTACATATACATTTTCTTTAACTGATCCATGGGAATATTTGAGTATTAAGGGCAGTGGAAAAAATTTGAATACCTCTATTCTTTCAAGGAAATTTATTGAAAGAAAAAGAAAGAATTCCTAAAACTACAGAATGCTAGAATTGGAAGAACTCCAGAGGTCAACTAATCCAACTCATATTCAAAAAGGAAACATCTTTACGGTATTAATCACAATTACTTAGCCTCTAACTCAAAGACTTCTAGGAAGTAGGATATCACTCTCTATTGTTTGGGCTGAGAATCAAGACAACTCATCTTTCTGAGTTCAAATTTGGCCTCAGTTACTTACTAACTGTGTGGCAAATCACTTCATCCTGTTTGCCTCAGTTTACTCATCTGTGAAATGAACTGGACAAGGAAATGGAAAACCACCCCATTATCTTTGCCAAGAAAACCAGGACAATTTAGGACAAATGGAGTCCTAAAGAAAGGACATGATTGAAAATGACTGAACAACAAAAATATCTATTGAAGATAACCTATTTTTAGTCACTCCTACTTTTTAGGAAACTTCTTTATATCAATCGAACAAGATACAGTTAAAAAAAAGAGTTATGTTTGGAATCAGAAGGCCTGGGTTTGAATTCTAGCTAGTCTCTGTATATGTATTACAATGCGAATGACTTTGCCAAGTCATTTAGACTTTCTTGTCCCCAATTTTCTCATGTTAATTCTGATTATGTTCAATAAACATTTATTAAGTGCCTACTATATGCCAAGCATTGTGTTATGTACTAGGGACACAAAAGGGGGCAAAAGACAGCTCCTGAACTCGAGGAACTCACAATCTAATCATAAGCATTACAATCTAGTAGTTCAAACTTAGTTCAAAAGGGGTTAAAATAAGGTGTTGTAAGGTGTCATGAAAGATATGCCAGTAAATGTTTAACTGGCTCTTGTGAGGAGTGAGTAGGTACCAAAACACTTTTCAATTTAATCCTCATCATTGACATTTTCCATCTCCTTCCAAAACCTAAAAATCAATGAACATAATAAATCAATCTTTTATTTGTAGTATTTTTCTCTTTCTGAGGTATAAATGCTGACACTGAAAATTTAACAATCAGCTCTTTTGATATTGTTTGATCTGGCTCTAGCACACCCTGTTTTCAACCTCTAAATCCTGAGATAATGAGTTAAACTGCTTCTCTGTAATCCCTAGTCAATGAAGTCTAATCCCATTTCCATATCACAATCTTCCAAATATTTGCAGAAGTTGCCATATCCCTCTGTGTTTTCTTTCTTCTTGCCATTTTGTTGTTTTGAGTCTCTTCAGTAAGGGAGACAAATGTATCAACTGGATGGATTAGGAAAGGGCTTGTGTGTGTGTGTGTGTGTGTGTGTGTGTGTGTGTGTGTGTGTGTGTGTGGTTTATGAGCTAAGATTTGAAGGAAACAAGGAGAAAAGTAGAAGGTGCTGGCCAAGAGGGAGCGCATTCTAGGCATGGGGAAGAGTCAGCACAAATGTATAGAAAGAAGCAATCAAGTGTTGTGTGTAAGAAACAGCAAGGAGGTGAGACTGGCCATACTGCAAAACGGGCAAAAAGGAATAATGTGGAAAAGGTTATGACGGTAGATTGGGGCCAGGTTGTGAAGGATTTTATAGGTAAATAGCAGAGTTTGTATTTGATACCAAAGGCAATAAGGAGTCTTTACAGATGACTAAGTTGGATAATAAGGTAGTTATTTGGCAGCTGTGGGAAGGATAGATTGGAGAGGGAAGAGACTTAGAGTTGTTCAGTTGTTTCAGTAATGTCTGACTCTTTGTGACCCCATTTAGGATTTTCTTGGCAAAGATACTGGAGTGGTTTGCCCTTTCCTTTTCCAGCTCATTTTATAGATGAAGAAACTGAGGCCAACAGGGTTAAGTAATTTGCCCAGGGTCACACAGGTAGTGTCTGAGATCATATTTGAATTCATCAAGATGAGTCTTCCAGCTTCCAAACCCAGTGCTCTAGCCATGAAGCCACCTAGCTGAGACTTCAATACAGGGAACCAATGGGGGGTCTATTACAATTGTCTAAGTGAAAGGTTATTAAGGTCAAAACTAAGGTTCAAGTGGTGGTGGCTTCAAGAATAAGAAGGACAGGACACAATGGGAAGAAATGTTGTGGAGCTAGAAATGACAAGATTTGGTGACTAAATATGGTAGGGAGGTGATTGAGGGAGAGTGAAGAATTAAAGAAAACACTGAGATTATGAGCCTGGGTGACTGCAAGGAAGACAGAAATAAAGAAGTTTAGAAAAGAAGTGAGTTTTGGGGAAAAAAAGAATTCTGTTTGGGGCCTGTTAAATTATACATGAAGAGTTCTTTATGCTGATAAAATCACGGGTTCAGACCAAAAAGTACAATTTAAAATAATACAGTTTTGCTTTTCTTTAGGAAGACCTGGTTTTGCAATACAACTTTTTGTTACAATATTGTTTCATTGGTAAAAGAGATTTATTGCATTGATGTAATACTTGAAAATTTGGAAAACACTCTCCTTACCAAAAATCTGTGAGAGTAAATATTTTATATATTTTACATAAAAGGAAAATGGAACCCTGCTTTACTGATTCTAAGCATTGTGTTCTATTCATTATGGTTCATCCTTTTTTTCTTTCTTTTAAAAAACAATCCCTTACATTCTGTCTTAAAATAAACACTAACTATTGGTTCCAAGGCAGAAGAGTACTAAGGGCTAGGCAATTGGAAATAAGTGACTTGCCCAGGGTCACACAGAAAGGAAGCATTATAGGGGGCCAGCCTCTATATGGTTTTGGGGTTCTGAGTGGCATTGGTGGCTTAGGATTGTTAAGGCAGGAGAAAGAAAATGAGAACAATCAGACTAGTGGGTAGCCCATGTTGCTCTAACGCAATGGGATTTGGACTTTATTTTATACTGGTTTCAAACAAAGAACACAAAGAAAGAGTCACAGCTGTGAAGGAGTTACAAATCATACACAATCCATTAAAGTCTAAAAAGTAGAGATATGGGTGCAAGGACAAGGGCCAAATTCCAACCACCAATTAGTAGGGGTTTAATTCTGGGAGAAGAAATAAATTTCATGGAGATGTTTACTAATTGTGTTCTGCCTTGATTTACAGATCTGCACCTGGTCAGATAGTCTGGACTAAATTGTCTGGCTCTAGTCTTTATCTAAGTAATATATTTTTTAGGGTTCAGGCTTCTTAATTATCAAGGAGAGAAATTGTCAAGGAGAGAAATTGCTAACTCAGTAGCTTCTGGTCTGGTTATGGACTCAAAGCTTTCCAATAAGTCTATAATGTTTTTCCAATAAGAAAAGGTATGGATCATAAGAGGTGTCAAAAGAGGGGTCTCAGATTTTTATCTATTCTCTTATTGGCTTCCCACAAAACATCTGAAGTCAAGTTTGAATCCAGGACCTCCTGTCTCTTTTCTTGGCTCTCAATTCACTGAGGTGCCTGGTTGACCCTCATACTTTTTCAAAGAAGATCAATGACATTATGGGGTGAAGTCTTTTTTTTTTGAAATAATTTTTTATTTTTAGAAAAATTTTCCATGGTTACATAAGTCATGTTTTTACTTTTCCCTTCACCCCCTCAACCCCCTGCTCCCCCTCCGCTGTAGCCATTAGCATTTCCACTGGTTTTATTATGTGTGGTCAGTCAAGACTTATTTACACATTATTGATAGTTACATGGGTGTGGTCTTTTCAGGTCTACATCCCCAATCATGTCCTCATCAACCCAAGTGTCCAAGCAGTTGTTTTTCTTCTGTGTTTCTACTCCTGTAGTTCTTCCTCTGAATGTGGGTAGTGTTCCTTTCCATAAATCCCTCAGAATTGTCTTGGGTCATTGCATTGCTGCTAGTACAGACGTCCACTACATTCAATTTTACCACAGTATGTCAGTCTCTGTGTACAATGTTCTTCTGGCTCTGTTCCTTTCACTCTGCATCAATTCCTGGAGGTCTTTCCAGTTCACATGGAATTCCTCCAGTTTATTATTCCTTTGAGCACAATAGTATTCCATCACCAACATATGTCACAATTTGTTCAGCCATTCCCCAATTGAAGGGCATACCCTTGCTTTCCAGTTTTTTCCACCACAAAGAGTGTAGCTATAAATATTTTTGTGCAAGTCTGTTTATCTATGATCTCTTTGGGGTACAATCCCAGCATTGGTATGGCTGGATCAAAGGGCAGGCATTCTTTTATCGCTCTTTGGGCATAGTTCCAAGTTGCCATCCAGAATGGTTGGATCAGTTCACAACTCCACCAGCAGTGCATTAACGTCCCAATTTTGCCACATCCCCTCCAACAAGGATGCCCATTATCACCTCTTTTATTTAACATTGTACTAGAAACACTAGCAGTAGCAATTAGAGAAGAAAAATAAATCGAAGGTATTAAAATAGGCAAGGAAGAGACTAAGCTATCACTCTTTGCAGATGATATGATGGTCTACTTAAAAAATCCTAGAGAATCAACTAAAAACCTAGTAGAAATAATCAACAACTTCAGCAAAGTTGCAGGATACAAAATAAATGCACATAAATTATCAGCATTTCTATATATTTCCAACACATCACAGGAACAAGAGATAGAAAGAGAAACACCATTTAAAATTACCCTAGATGATATAAAATACTTAGGAATCTACCAAAACAAATACAGGAATTATACAAACATAACTACAAAACACTTTCCAAAAAAGTAAAACTAGATCTAAACAATTGGAAAAACATTGAGTGCTCATAGGCAGGACGAG
This sequence comes from Gracilinanus agilis, assembly GCF_016433145.1. NCBI lineage: Eukaryota > Metazoa > Chordata > Mammalia > Didelphimorphia > Didelphidae > Gracilinanus > Gracilinanus agilis. The sequence continues at coordinate 377,026,879 of NC_058130.1, forward strand.
CTAACATAATAAAAATGACCATTCTACCCAAATTAATTTACCTATTTAGTGCCACACCTATCAAACTACCAAAAACCTTTTTTACTACATTAGAAAAAACTATAACAAAGTTTATTTGGAAGAACAAAAGATCAAGAATATCAAGGGGAATAATGAAAAAAAAACATGAAGAAAGGTGGCTTAGCAGTACCAGATATTAAGCTATACTATAAAGCAGCAGTCACCAAAACAATATGGTACTGGCTAAGAGATAGAAGGGAGGATCAGTGGAATAGACTTGGGGTAAGTGATGTCAGCAAGACAGTATATGATAAACCCAAAGAGCCAAACTTTTAGGACAAAAATTCACTATTTGACAAAAACTGCTGGGAAATTTGGAAAACAATATGGGAGAGATTAGGTTTAGATCAACATCTCTCACCATACACCAAGATAAATTCAGAATGAGTGAAAGACTTAAATATAAAGAAGGAAACTGTAAGTAAATTAGGTGAACACAGAATAGTATACTTGTCAGATCTCTGGGAAAGGAAAGATTTTAAAACCAAACAAGAGTTAGAGAAAATTACAAAATGTAAAATAAATAATTTTGATTATATTAAATTAAAAAGTTTTTGTACAAAGAAAAACAATGCAACCAAAATCAGAAGGGAAACAACAATCTGGGAAAAAATCTTTATAACAAAAAATTCTGACAGAGGTCTAATTACTCAAATATACAAGGAGTTAAATCAATTGTATAAAAAAATCAAGCCATTCCCCAATTAATAAATGGGCAAAGGACATGAGTAGGCAATTTTCAGATAAAGAAATCAAAAGTATCAATAAGCATATGAGAAAGTGTTCTAAATCTCTAATAATTAAAGAAATGCAAATCAAAACAACTCTGAGGTACCACCTCACACCTAGCAGAATGGCTAAAGTGATAGCAGGTGAGAGTAATGAATGTTGGAGGGGATGTGGCAAAATTGGGGTGAAGTCTTGACTTCCTTGTGGGTTGGATTTAATCGAGACAGAGTTACACAAAATCGTCAGCTTTAGTGTCTTCTCCAGAGTCATAAAAGTCCAGTAACAGGACAAAATTCAGGTTGACTGGTGATGGCCCAGGAAGCAGTGGATGACCTTCATGTCTTCAATGTTTGAACAAGTTCTAAGTGCCTCATAGTACTTGCTTCAGCTGTCTTTGAGGCTGTTGGAACTAATGCCCAGGAAGTCTTCACACACTTGGGGGTAGACATCCCCCTAATTTGTTGACAGGTTCGATACCTGTTGGTTACATTTCCTTTTCTATATCTATACTTATTCTATAGCCTCATCTACATCTGTGTCTTTGTATCATTTCACCCTATACCTCTATGTAAGACATCTGTAAACTCTGTAAAGAAACTGAGTCTGAACTAAATGTCTATCTCTTACACTCCCTTGCATGGTGCAGTGGATAGAGTGCTAGGCTTGGAGTCAGAATGCTTGAGTTCAAATCTGGCCTCAGAAACTTATTAGTGCTATGGGACCCTGGACAAGTCACTTAATCCTGTTAGCCTCAGTTTCTTCATCTATAAAATGAACTGGGGAAGGAAAGGGCAAATCAGTCCAGTATCTTTGCCAAGAAAACTCCAAAAAGGATCATGAAGAATTGTACATGACTGAACATGATTAAACAACAACAAAAAACTTTGTATATCTCTATTTTTCCTTCATATTCATATGTTTTCCCATTTATAATGCCAAGGCATAATTTTGAAAATACCCTGAGATTTCTCATAGGAAGGCTTATTTCAAGTCACTTCAGGTTCAAGGCACATTTTAGGCCAGCCTTTATTCAAAACCACAGAAAATAAACCTCCAATGATATTTCTCTTTTATTAGACTAATCAGAGGACACAGTTGAAAGAAAATCAATTTATTTAAGAAGATAAGAAAAAAAACAACTCCATACTCATTGGATATAGGCTGTCACAAATTCCCATACCAGCAGTGGGAGATGGAATATATGTGACCTGGGCTATGTATGGAAGAAGGTTCACATATATGGAACAAAAGTAGCCAGGGCAACTCATTTTCCTATTACTGGGTCTCACTTGGAACTTTTTTGTCTGCCTCTTGATGCTTTCTCACTGAGTTACATATAGGCTATTGATGTTCTTTACTGGGTAGTTCCTCTGTTGAGTTGTCATATGCTATTTCTCATTATGCTATCTTTGCTGGATCTCTGCTGAATTGCACTCTGGTGATTCCCCATTGCATTGTTTTTATATATTATCTTTTGTTTCTCCACTGAACTCTCTATGATTTGTAGCAGTATCCATGCAAGGAAGAGAATCTCAGGACTTTTAGCTTATATGCTTGGGAAATATCAGCTCTTTTGTGAGTCAGACTGACAACTGTGACTAGTTACTTCAAAAATTTGAGCTTGTTTTTTGAATACCTTTGCTTCTGTGCCATCCCTGTGCTGATTCCTGTGCTGTTTTCTGTTTGAGTTTGGGGTGAGAACATTCCCTATAACTCCTTTATAGCCCTGGTCACTAGCCTGTGTCTATGAAAATTGCCTCCAGGAGCTTAACTTGGAAAGAGTGGGTGAAATGGCTGATCTTTTCCTTTACTTTTCTGCAAACATCAAAATCATTGTTCTTCCCACATAAACAGAGTAAAGTTTATCTTTGTCCTTATTTTGGTGTTCCTCTGGGCTTCCTTTGCCATCTTTTTCCAATGTTAATCCTAAAACCTGGACTATTAGGGTCTTCTTTCAGGCCACAATCTTGTACCTTTTTCTGTTTATTTTTTTCCATCAGCATTTCAACAATTTGTCTCTCAATTTGTCAGGTGACAATTATTGCCAATAGGTTAATCAAATTAACTAATTTTTGCAAATATATTAGCTAGGTAATGTGCTACCTCTTTCAGGTACAATAAGTTACTTAAAATTCATATCTTCAAAACATTCTTAATTAGCTATCCTAATAATTGGTCCTTAAAGCATTTGCTGAAAACTGACAGCAGAAAGGTCCTTAGGTTGGGAATATTTTTAGTATCCCACAAACAATGATTCATTGGAGGACTCCTACTCCTATGTCCTTTGAGGACATAAAACTTAAAGGATCTTTTTTCAAAAGAGATGCTAAGGATCAGGATTCAAAAAACCCTCCCAAGAGTAAAGCCTTCTTTTTATTGGTTTCAGGTTTCAGGTGCAGGGCAGTGTAACTTGGGCTTGGAGCCAGTAAAACCTGGTTTCAAATTCTTGACTCTACTGCATCCTAATTGGATGACCCTGGGCAAGTCACTTAATCTCTAGGCTCAACTTTCTCTTCTGTAATATGGGGATAATACCTGTAGTATTTACTTATGAGGCTCAAGAAAGATAATGTATGATAGATAACTTTATACTTTATAGTACTATTTCAATGAGTTATTTTTATGATTTGTCAGCTGAGATTGGACAGATAGCTGTAGGACAGTGTGCCAAATTACCCCAGCCTCTTTAATCATGATGTACTAGAGCAAGAGTGGCCTTTTTTTCCCCACATGGAAAAAAGATGATTCATAATTCATTTGAAGGAAAATCACAGATGATATTCGATGATGCAAAATGCAAATTAGTTGGGAACATTCTTTTTTAATGTATGTTTTGACTCATTCTAGAATGACATGTTATAAAAATATATCCAGAGTTTAGTTGCTCTCTCTACTCCTCAACCAAAATGTTCATTTTCACTGTTTCCCCAAAACCACTTCCTTAAAGAGCTACATCATTCTGAGGGATCTGAAATCCCTTTTCTTCCCCCATCACTCAACACAATTCCCCATCCATAGTAGGTGCTAAATAAATGTTTATTGACTAACTTATTATTGACATCTACATATTTTCTAACTAGATGCAAAATAATCATTAAAGATCCTTGAACTGTGCATTTCTAGTAGGTATGGTACTTTATTTATGGAAGGTTCTTCTTAATGCAATCCAAGCTGTCCATAGAGCTTCTGGCTGAGAAGCAAATGATGATCATCCCTGCATGGAAAGCATGTTTTTGGACAATCTTCTGTTATGAGTTCCCCCTTAAAAGCAAATGGCCTTGAGGTATGGGTTCAGGGAAAGTGCCGTTGGATGGTTGGATGTTTAGCTCCTTGTAATTAGCTATGAATGTACCTACTAGGCAGCTACTGTTCAGAGTCATGGAAGCATAGCAAGTTAGGTTTTAAAAAGACCAACCTACTACCTTAAGACAAAATGTTCTGGAGAATGTACTTGGTGTTATGACCGCATGGCCTTAATTAATAGGTCCTCCATTGTGCCCAAGCACCTCTATTCTTGTAAGGCAGCCAGCGATATATAGCAGAGCTGGAAAATCCCAGGTGTTTTATGGCTAATGACAGGGAAGGATCAGTAACATTCAGTAATGGAGTATTTAAAGAATGGCATCGCCTAGTTTTTGTTAATCCAATGCACAGATGAATGGCTTGCTTGGATAAGTGGTGCTACAGCAATGTTGCCTATGAAAGTAAGCAAAAATTAAAGTAAAATAAAATAAAATAATGCAAACAGAAAGTCCTTGGCACAAGCTTGTTTAGCTTTCTCATGCCAGAAACCAATTTAAAAGAAGCATGAGGCAAATTGACCTGTGGTTTTTGAAAGCTGCAGGGAGGCATCATGTGAGTCTTTATGTTGGCACTGAAACTATGAGGATATGTTGACTATGATGGATAGATACGCCAGTAGATCTGACATTAGGTAGGATGGTTTAGTAAGTGAAGGATCAGGAAGCCTGAGTTCTAGTCTCAGTTCTACCACTGACTGGTTGTCAGCTGGTGAATTTTGGGAAGGTTTTCCCCTTTGTCTCTCTGGGCCTCAATTTCTCCATCCATAAACTCAATCAACCAGTTAGCATTTATCAAGCACTTACTATGTGCTAGGTACTCTCCCAGGTGCTGAGGATACCAATAAAAATACCCCAAATTATCCTTCATCTCAAAGAGCTTACATTCCACCTGGGGAAAAAACAAAGATACATGTAACTGTATCAGAATAAATATAAAGAGAACAAAGACAAATAAATATAAAGAAGCTAAAAGCAATGAGAATTACAATTGCACTCATATAACATAATATTATATAATTTTAGTTTGAGAAGACTTTGCTGGCCATCTTGTCTTATCTGTACTTGAGAAAAAGACTATTCTATGGATTCAGATATAAAAAGCAGTGTGGCCAGTAGGCAGATGTAGACTTGGCAATATGGGTTTAGATTTCTGCTCTTCTATATATTAGCTGAGTAACTGGGTAAATCACTTGGCCTCTCTGAGTTTTGTTGTTTTTGTAGTTTTGTTGTTCAGGCTTGTCCAATATTTCCTGACTCCAATGGGTTTTCTTAGCAAAGAAACTGGGGTGGTTCTCCATCTCCTTCTCCAGCTCTTTTATAGATGAGGAAACTGAGACAACAAGGTGAAATGACTCATTCAGGATCATGTAGCTATTAAGTGTCTGAGCCTGGATTTGAATTCAAGTCTTCCTGACTATGCCTAGTACTCGAATAACACTTGCTATACTTTCCTCACAGAACATGTTAATTTTCACAGAACCTTGTTCATAAAATGCATTTAAAAAAGGTTTGTTGAATGTACTGTGGCTTAGATTCATTAAAGATAGTTATTAAATGTTAGGTAGTTGGTAAAGTGGTTAAAGTGCTGTGTTTGAAATCAAGGCAATCTCAGTTCAAATCTAGCCTCAGAAAACCTGGGCAAATCACTTCCTTTCTATGTGTCTCCAGAAACTTACTTTGACTCACCTATTAAGCCACAGCCAGGGAGTAGTCTGTGTTGGTGGATGGAGTTCACACTCCAGGACTTTTCCATCTTGATAAAATCACCAACCTTTCCGTATTTGCATATAACTTGGTTTCCCTGGAACACTGGTATTAGTTCTCACTCTTTTGACATGACCATTTTCACTGGAGTTTCCCACTTGTCCCACATCATAAAGTTTGTGAGATGTTGAAGCAAAATTATATGAAGGTGTTTTGAAGACAAAATATTGTCTAAATAAGATGTTGCTATCAAGTGGGATAATATATGTAATGTACTTTGCCAATTTTAAAACACTCTATAAATGTTAGCTACTTTATTGTTGTCATTCCTGCTATGATATTTTAGAAAGCTAAGTCATCAGACTAAACATTGAGTACTCACAGAGTCTATCTTTGTTGGTCTGACTCGAAAGGGATTACAAAAGCCCATGTGGTGCAATATGAATATCTGTATTCGGCGGAGGTAGTGTGGGATAATGGTTAGAGAGCTGACCTCAAAGCCAGAAAGCTCTTCAGATCTGACCTCTGATACATATGGAATATGTTACCCTGGACAAATCACATAATCTTTCAGTGTTTGCGGCAGCTCTTTGAGGTTATACGGGGAAGGGAAAGAATTGACCATTTTTGGTAGAGAGTAGAGATGATTATTCTATTCATTTTGTTATTTTTAGCACTTTTTAACCTACTGAAAGAGCTCATGACTCTGAAATGGGACTATTTAGCACTCCAGAACCATCGTAAGTATTCACATTCCTCACTGTGGAACACTATTGCATTGAAATCCCAGGCACCATCCCTACTAATTTTGTGTTCCTCTCCTGTCTTGTTGCGATGATTTTAGAGTAGAATTAGCTCAGATGAATTTTACAGTATTAAAAGATTGCTTTGTTGAGAGTCAGTTTATTTCTTGTACATTCTTCTGGTAGCAAATCCAAAATGGCTATGCAAGCACTTAAAAAAAAGGGAAATGTTTATTTGTGATGTTATAATGTCCTGGGCGACGTGATCTCTGACATTAATTTTAGTTTGGCAATACAGGTAATCTGATGTTGATATTCATGCCTGGCCTATCACTTGATATCACGGTTCCTCTGGAAGCAGGCCCAAGTTGAAACTACAAAAAGGGAAAAAGTAGCTGAAAATCAGACCTCTGATTTTGGAAATAGTCTCTTTTAAAAAATGCATAATGTGGGGGAAGCTGGGTAGCTCAGTGGATTGAGAGCCAGGCCAAGAGATGGGAGGTCCTAGGTTCAAATCCGGCCTCAGACACTTCCCAGCTGTGTGACCCTGGGCAAGTCACTTGACCCCTATTGCCTACCCTTACCAATCTTCCACCTATAAGTCAATACACAGAAGTTAAGGGTTTAAAATAAAAAAAATGCATAATGTCTGTGTTTTACTCACAGTAGAGGGGAACTGTCATAAGGAGTGGGGAAGTTGCCTTTTACCACACAACTCTGGTGAAATCATGTTTGAGATACGTAGCACTCACTTATTTGGGCACTTAAGTATCCCAGACAGATTTTGTCATGGGAGGGAATTCAAAGGAAAAAAGCAACCACTGGATTTTGGAAGGCAGAGGTAGATTTTTGAGGTCATGGAAAAGAGTCTATCTTATTTCCCCTCAGCCTATCAGGGTTAAGCTAAACTTTACATTGGAAGATATGAAAAAATGACAATTTGCCTAGCTACTGACTTGCAAAAAATCTTTGGGTTGTTCCTTTATTTATACAAAACCATTTACCCTTCCCATAAAGGGAGTTAAACCTTTCATGGCATACCTACTATGTGATCAGTGGTCTCTAAAAGGAAAAAGGCTTAGCATCATTTTATGGAAACTCACATTAGACTAGTAGAATTACATGACAGTCTTTGTGAGAATACATCAAAGCATGTGAAACTGGCAGCCAATTAATTATATTATCATTAGTAGAAGGTGGTGCAGTGTTATCATGCTTTGTGGAATGCTATGAAATAAGTATGTTAAGAATATTTAATTATGTAGATGGGTGAAATAATCAGGGAAAATTACTAGTTAATTGCATTTTCTTGGAGATGCTTTGAGGGATTGCAGTTGCCTAGTGTTCTGGTGATTCATCTAGAAAGAAATATGCTGATGGGGGCCATATTTCAGAGTCTTTCTGAGAAATTGACCAAATCATGTAGACTCCCTATCAACATGAATTTCATAAGACTTAATTCTTAATAGAATGCTCATTTTTTTAAAACACCAGAACTAGGGTGAGTGGGAGTGAGAACAAGACAGAAAGCCATCCCACTTCTTCCTTTTTGGGGGATCTGAAACCATTCCATTACCTATCAGAAGTAATGTCTAAAAGGACTGATGCCTGTGCATCAATCATCTCACTTCCTTATTTCTTCTTCTAACTGAAATGATGACTATTCTATTCATTTTGTTATTTTTAGCACTTTCTACCCACTGAAAAACTCACGACTCTGCGATGGGACTAGTTAGCACTCCAGAACCATTGTAAGAATTAACATGGGAAAGATCTTCAGCTCCTTGCTAGTAGTCCATGGTAGGACTATTCTTAAAGCTCTCTATATTTAGCTTCCCCTTTTACACTGGAATGTTGCACAAAGATTTAGGCAGGGTGACAGGAAGGAAGGCAAGGAGGGTTGTTGTGTAAAATACTCCATACTAAGAAATTATATAAAATAACTTTGTTAGAAGTTACTTTTCCCAATGATGAATTTGGGGATACATATCTTCTCTTGTGCACTTTACTAGTAATGAATGAAGAGAAGGACAGGTGTAAACAAACCAGTATAAAATAAAGAGTGCTAAGCAATAAGGCTGCATATGTGTATGTGTGAAAACAACCATAATAGAAACATCCATCACTATTCAGCAAAGATATAGACAATTATAGAAGTCCCGAAAAAGGGAAGAAGTAGAAGGCTGCAAGTCATCATCCAAATGAAAAGAGGGAAAAAATTATGATTCTGAAAATGATTGTTGGGAAAGCTAGGTGGCTCAGTAGATAGAGAACCAGGCCTGGAGGCAGGGAGTCCTGGGTTCAAATATGGCCTCAGACACTTCCTAGCTGTGTGACCCTGGGGAGGTCACTAAAAGCTGATCGCCTAGCTCTTATCGCTCTGCTGCTTTAGAAGTAACACTTACTATCAATTCTAAGACAGAACGTAGGGATTAAAAAATGGAAATGATAGATAAGCATCGCTTCTAGCCTCTAAGAGCTGAATCTTGAAGGAAGAGAGATATTCAATGAAGGAAGAAGAACGTGCCAGGCATGGACCTTTACCAATGTAATCATATAGAGATAGAAGATGGAGTGATCTGTTTGAAGAACAGAAAGAGGACCAGTTTGACTGGACCACAGCATAGGAGAGTGGCATAAGCATTTATTTACCACCTATTATGTGCCAGGAACTGTACCAAGCACTTTTACAGGTATTATCTCATTTGAGCCTCACAACAGTCCCATGGAGGGCAGTGCTATTAGGATTCCCATTTTACAGTTGAAGAAATTGAGTCAAACAGACATGAAATGATTTACCCAGGGTTCACAGCTTGTTAAGTATTTAGGGCTAGATATGAACTCAGATCTTCCTGATGCCAGGTCCAGTGCTCTATCTATTGCATCACTGGCCTCTGGTGTGGGAAGGGAAGAAAAGGTGTATAATAAAATTGGAAAAAGTAGATTGAAGCCAGATTATAGAGGACTTCAAAAGTTAAGCAGAGGAGCAATTTCTATTTTATTCTAGAGTCAATAGTGAGCTACTGAAGTTTATGGGATAGGAAAGTATCATGGTCCAATTTACAGCTAAAGAAAACCACTAGCAGCTGCAAGAAGTATTAAAGGTGAAAGATATTTGAAGTAAAGAGATATAGAAGGAGGCCATTGAAGTGGTCCAGGTTATGAAGGTAAGAACTAAAGTGGGGGCTGTGGGAATAGTGAGAAGGGGATCGATGTGAGAGTTGTTGGGGAGGTAGGGATGGTAAGTTCTGTGGCATGTGCAAGAATGCCAAGGAAAACAAGGTTTAGAATATAATATAAAGGTTGTTAACTTGGGGAGGAAATTCCAAGTTTGGTGGAGTTGTGAACAAAAATAGAGAAATTCAGAAGGAAGTTAGATTTGGGGGAAAAGATGAGTTCTAATCTAGATATTCAGTTAGTGATGTGGGATTAGAACTCAGGAAGGAGACTGAGCCTGGATACTAGATCTGAGAGTCGTCTTCATGGAAATGTTAATTAAATACCTGGGAATACACAAGCTCATCAAATAAGAGAATGCAGGGAGAGAAGAGAACAGGGTGCAGGACAGACTCTTGAGAGAAAACCCATAATGAGGGGTTTTGATATGGATGAAGAATCAAAGGAGACTGAGGAATGATCACAGAACTAAGAGGTGGACCAAGAAACAGAAGGGTCATGCAAACTGGAAGGAGAGAGAAAATCCAGGAGGAGGTGATCAGTAGTGTTAAGAAAGGGTCAAGAAGGATCAGGAAAGAGAAAAGGTCATTGGTTTATTTTGATCTGGCTCCTGAACTGAGTTTTGAAGAGAAGAAGGTATTCCGAGAGATGAAGGCGAGATTGAGAAGGGAGAGCTTTCCAGGTGCAGGGGGACAGCTTGTTTTTTGATGAGACAGCTTCAAAGTCAGTTGTAAGGTTCATCAAACTATCCTTCTTTTAAATAGAAGGGTTATAATTTAATCCTCACCTTCAGAATGTATAACTTATTGAATTGATCGTGCACACCCAAGACTTGCTTTTCATGACATTGATGCCAAACCCTAGATTCCTTTTATACCACACAAAAAAGAAATGATTGTGATTTGTTTCAGTACTTTGAACTGTCCATGATGGCATCAGATTGAAAATTTTCTCTGCTATTATAGATTGAAACCTCTCCATCCATTTTCATCATCATAAGACTGTAGTCTATGATGGATTTATTTTTACAAATAAGATGGGGATCAGGAATAAGAATGTGAGAGGTCAAAGACATATGAACTACATAGAAGCCTCATGTCTCTACACACATGGATTCCACTTTAAGGAGAGGAATTAGAAGGTACTATGAGCACTGAATATCATCACAAAAATGAAACTAATTACATTTCAAAAGAAGGAAAAACTTGTCATTGACATGGGAGGCATTCCTGAATCAGGTGCCTATGTGAAGTCAAAACACCAATTTGGTAGAGAGAAATTAAAAATTAGTATGAAGACAAAAGGAAAAATAACAAGAAGCAAAAGATGTAGCATGCAATGGAAGTTGAATCATTACCTATTCAAATAAGTCATAATAATGAAAAATGAGTAATAAAAATTAGAATTGGCCAACATCTATTAAAATAATTTTATGTAGAAATTTAACTGATGTAAATGAATTGCCATAAAACAAACAAAAGCTATGAAGACTTATTATAACCAACAAAGTCTTGACTTAATTGCAAAGAAGAGAGAAAGGGCCAAAGACAACACTAATTTAGAATATTTTTTTCTTTACAAAAGAAAGATGATGGACAATTATGAGAATAATTACAAAGCTCACAAATGTAACAGAGGGTAAAATCAGTTTGAATTAAGCTTGACAAGAAATCCAACTCAGCAAAATTATACCAATAGCATTTAAAGATTTGGAGGGAAATAGAAGAAAAATGGGAAAAAATTTATCAAGATTTTTTCACCCAGTAACACAAGGACAGTGGCACTGCCACACTTGAATTCTTAATATTGTTCTAGTGTATATATTTGTAGAGGAAGTAGAAATGAGAACAAAAGATGAGGAGAGCAGTGGAGATCTGTGTTTTGTAGAGTAATAGGATCATTGAGTTAAATATGGATGGTGTCTCAAAAGTTATCTAGTACAAGTCCCTTGTTTTATAAATGATGAAGATAAACTCTAGGGTTTTTATGTGATTTGACTAAGGTAGTATAAGAACTAAGCATCAGAGAGGATATTACCTGGGTTCTCTGAGCCTGGAGATAGTGCTCTTTCTACTGTACCATGTTGTATTGATTCATATGGTAACTGAAGGAGGGGAAATACCAAAGACATAGGGAAATAATCCCCAAGCCTCAGACCTTATTAACACATAAAAAGATGATCAAGTCAACATCAACAACTATTAACTTATGTGACTACTTTTCTAGTTATATAATTTTTTAAAATGGGAATCATCTACCATATAATAAAGATACCCATGGTGAGAATATTAGTTGGGAATAAGAGGTCTTTTGAAAATATATTCCAGAAATGGACTCCATTTTTGGTAGGGAGTGTTTTCATTAGTATAGGGTATTTCTAGTAAGGAAATATGTTCTGCTAGTGCAGTGTAGCACCTACTTTGTAGCTTATGGTTTTACAGAGTTGCCTGGGGCACTAAGGGATCAAATGATTTGCCCAAAGTCACAAAGATAATGTGGATCAGAGACAAGACTTGAACCCACATTTTTCTTACTTCAAGGATACTATCCACTATACTATAACGCCTCTCTAGAACACATCTTTACTAATACACAATTGATGTAGTGAATACAAAGATGTAGTGAATAGAAGGTCCTATTAGATTTACTGTTTGTTGATTATAAAGTAGCATTTGATTTGTTAAAACAAAATGGTTCCTTAGATAATTTCATCCAATAAGGTAACTCCCACCCATACATGAAATCATTTAACTTTCTTTGAAAGCTATCACAATATAAATTACTTTGTCCAATGATGATGTGACTGTAAACATCTAGTGAGAAATAAAACAAGGACATATTTGCTCATCAGGAAAAATTTGCCACTTTGATGATGGATTTGCAGTGCAGAGTTGAAGTGGAAGAAGCACTTTCCATTGATTCTTCTGGATGTTCCTGTTTACATACTGGTTACATCCATCCTTGGAACATTGCAGAACTTCCTGGAAAAGATCCATAAACACTCAAAAGATCTTGGACCTGATTATCCATAGAGGAAAACCCATATAGATGAAGAATATCTCTTGCCTGGTTTTTGGCATACAATTGTATGCTATATATAGGGCTTATCTATCAATATGTCTATATGGGACAGATAGTACAAGTGGATAATAAGTTGGGGTCCATGGAGTGGATTGTCTTAAAAATTGTGAAGTTTATGAAATCATAGATCTACAATAGGAAAGGACCTTAGAGTTATGTAGTCCAGTCCAATGCTCCCATCTCTCATTTTAAAGCTTTGAGGAAACTGAAGCCTTCAGAGATTAAGTCCAAGGTCAGGTAGACAACATATAGAAGAGCTAAAATTTGAACTCAGATTCTGTGGTGTCAACTTTGGTGATATTTTTATCATATCATGCTTCCTGCCAATAATGGGGGTACCTCATTTTCTGATCTCAAACCTCTCAAGGCAAAGATTTATCTTACAAATACTAGTATTTTACCTGTATTGTTATGTAGATACAAGTCATGGAACTCTATGGTGTAAGATAAATTGAAAATGAAGTATATGATGAGTGTGAACAGACTAATTTATAACCATTGAAGAAGAACAGGAATAAAAGTGTTGACAAATTGTATGATAGAAAAAGAGTGATGATCCTGTGTTGAGGGCATGGAATGATAGGTGGACAGACCAAGTGCCTCACTAGTATCTTTATGATGACCCAAGATAACAAAGAAGGTCTCTAATATGTAAGGTGGGCTCCCAGAAAGGAACTGATAGGATGACATAGACAATATTTACTCAGAATGAGCAAGCTTGGGTAGATTGATCTGTACTGTTGGAAAGAATATCCAAAGTAATGAGATCCATCTGAATTGAGTATTTAAGTATGTCTAGAAATCACCAGGATACTCTTTGGATTATCCATCATTTTATGCTCTAAGACTTGCCCTTTCTTCCTTCAGACATTCTCAATGATTTCTTCCTTCAGACATTCTCAATGATTACTCCCAAATTGTTGCTAATGCACTACAGTCTAATCATGTCAAATATTTTTTCTATCATCTTTATCTGGCATTTTGATTTTTAAAATTTGCTCTTTGCAGCAAGACTGTTACTTGGAGAATGCTGTTCTTAAAGGGATATGGTTTTGAATCATCAAAGAGCAGTTTGGGATTGTTGAAAGCAATGTAATTAAAAGAAAAAATTAGCCACATATCAAATGAATCAGTCTAGTCAAGTAATAAATGATAACAAAAGCACGTGAATGTTATATAAGTAAGCAATTAATTTAACAGAATTCATAATGCAAAATATGGCTTATTAGTTCAATGGCAATTAGCTTTAATCCCTAAAAGTATCCAAATAGTATTGCTGCCATTGTCCTACATCATAGTAATATCAATATTTGTCTTTTCTATGAAGGCAACTTAGTTGAGCTTTTTCATTCAGGTAGTACCTCCAACTATTAGTTTGACTAAATCAGAAATATTTGAAGCATATATGAAGTACCAAAAATGTAAATGGTGCTATTCATATCCAGTAAGGTCCTTAATATAATGTCTCAGGCCACCAAAATTGGAATGCATGCTATTTTAATTTACAATGAAAAAATAGACCAGAGATTTGTGGTAACTTGGTGATACACTTGGTACAGAGTGCTGGGCCTGGAATCAGGAAAACTTGAATTCAAATCTGGCTCTAGACACTTACTAGCTTTGTCACCCTGAAAAGTCACTTAACCTGTCTTCCCCAATTTCTTCATCTATAAAATGGAAATAATAATAGTACTTATTTTCTAGGGATATTGGGAGGATTTAAATGAGTCAAAGGAGGAGAGGGAGAAAAATAGAAGGGCAGGATAATTTACAGAATGTCAAAAAACTATGATTGTTTGAGATGATCACATACATTTTTAGAGTGTGGATTGTATAATATTTAGCAATATTGGATATCTGCACAATAAATCCCAGAAACATGCAAAATCAAACCTGGAAAGGACTTTAGTCCAACCCCCTTTAAAATCTTTCCTTTCTCTTTCCATATTTATCAATATGGAACCTTTTAATATTTCTTTGGTTTTTCAAGTGTGTTCAACCTATTTCTTCTTTCACTGTTGACTGCCAATTTTGGACTTTCCATTCCACCTTGAGTTTTTCCCTTTGAAATCATGCCTTAAAAGGTTTGTTAGCAGGAATTTGGGATATTTAACTAGTATAAGTTAAGCTTGAAAGTAGACAGGATACCCAGATTTGATATTTGGAGGGCTGGCATGTGGATGGAGAATATGACCTCTTCTACTTAGTCCTGGAGGCATGGAAAAAAGTTACAGAAAGTCATATTTAAGCTTGACACAGGGAAACACTTCTTAACCATTAGAACCACCCAAAAGAGAAATGGGCTAACTCCTAGAGGGGATTCTTGTTCAATAGGTCACACTTGATGGCCTCTGAGTCTCTTCTAAGTTTAGAAGTCTTAGATTTTATGGTCTTGTGAGTAATTACCATTAACAGGTCTTGTAGAAAGTGGAACATTTCTAGAATCTTTATCTTAAAATTATGAAGTTTTTGGACCAAATCATCTTTAAGCTACATCTTCTACAAGTCTTTGACTATTTGGCTTTACCAAGTACTTATGGACTGAGAAGAATGGTGCTTTTCCTTTCAATGCCAGAAAATTGTAATGATGTCAAGGAGCAAGTCCCTAAATAAACATGCCTGTGATTGTTCTTATGTTAGAAAGCAATATTTTAGGGATGTTCTTGCTCTTTCAGTGTGGGGAAAGGTACCATTCCTAGTACTGAGGGAAGGAGGGGAGGTGTAGAAACCCCTACTAAGACTTAGGACTTAGAGCCATCCTATTCCTAGCCAAAGAAGAGAGCATCAAGGCTCTTCCTCCCTGGTTCCCAGATGTCCCAGCCCAGAAGCATCTATTGTTTTTAGACCAGCACATTCTTATCCGAAATGAAAGAGAACCAAATCCTTTAAGGGATTATCAGAGGAAAGGTATAATTTTCACAGTGACTCAAAACCCCTAGTGATGGCCTTGCTTCCTCTCCCCACCTCTTTTATTTCTTCTGGTATGCCTACAATTGGATGAAGTGATTTTTCTTGAAATTGTAATAGATCCATTAGCCAGAAACTGAAATGTTTCACTAATTGTTTCAAGTCTCATTGTAAAGAGGAAGCTGCTATTGATTGGAATATGAAAGAAAACAATCCTCAATTTACAATTTTATTTTTCCTTCTTGTAAATGCTGCTGAGGAGAATGAGCAATTAATGCATAACTCAGCTACAAATGTCCATTTTACCCCATTTTTCTAGATCATTTTACTTCTGGTTTCCTTAAGTATTTTGGCTATGTTTTTGCTGCACCCTTGTGTTCTGTTAACTCTTCCTTTGTCACTTACTCTCTTACTGGGCTTCCATCTTTTCCCAGTCCTTCAAATCTTCACTCAAATTTCCAATTATTATCTCAAGACCAGAATGAAAAACCAACCTAGCAAACTTCTTTTAGTCCTGGAGGTTGTCTCTTGATTTCCTCTCTTGTTTCTGTTTATGCCTTTTGTTTTTCTTAATCCTTGCCCTTCTACTAGTCTTTCAGCACATTCCCTCATCCCTTCCTTTTTTATCCTGTTCTCTGTCTATGGGCATCCCCCCAATCCACTCTGCCTTTTTCCATCTACCTGGGTAATCCTACTGACTCTAATGACTGGTTATTATTTTTATTAAACTCCTTTCTGGATGCCTCTTCTACCCACACACCCATTCTGTTTCTTCATCCCTCAGAGATTGTATATCTGAAAGGATCTTTCATTGTTGCCTTCAACTGAACACTCACAATTTTTTCCTGGTGCCCTTCAAGCTGGATCTACTTTTTTATCACTGTGCAAAGCATTGATTTCTTCTTAGTCTCTTGAGGATTGAATCAGACTCATTTTTGACTTATCACTCTTCTTTTCTTTTCCATTTCACCTTATTGCAGCTTCTTAAACTATGGCAGGACAAATCATCTTGCTTCTTTGGCCTTGTTCCCTCATATGTGTCCAGTTAGAACATTCCAGGAGTCTGTGATTCTATTATCTGTTCTCTTCTCTGTATCTCAATTCATTAGTTATCTTCTCATGTCTGAATCCCTGCTCTTTCTTCTCCTAGTATCACCTATTTCTATTTTGTTCCATTAAGTGATTTTTTGATTTAAAAAATTCCTTATAACCTGGTTTCTTCATATCTTTCCAGTCTTATACTTTATTTAATCTCATATACTCTTTTTTGGGGAGGTGAATTTCTTAAAAAATTTTTATTGTCATGCAAAATATGCTTCCATATTGGTTATTGTTGTAAGAGCAAAGTTGTACACAACCAAAAATCCCAAAATAAAACCAAAAATACACTTATGTGAAAGATGACTCCAATAGTTCTTTCTCTGGAGGTGAATTGTATTCCCTGTCTTAAGTCTTTCAGGATTGTCTCAGATCATTGCATTGCTGAAAGTAGCCAAGTTTTCACAGATAATTATCATCTAATATTGCTGCTATTGTACAATGTCTTCCCAGTTCTGCTTATTTTGCTCTGCATTAGTTCCCACAAATCTTTCCAGCTTTTTCTGAAATCATCTTGCATATCATTTCTTATAGCACAATAGTTTTCCATTGCTAATATGTACCACAATTTGTTCAGCCATTCCCCAATTGATAGACATTTCCACAATTTCTAATTCTTTGCTACCACAGAAAGAGCAGCTATAAATATTTTTATACAAGAAGGCATTCCCCCTTTTTTATTATCTCTTTGGCATACAGACCCAGTAGTGGTATTACTAAATCAAGGGATATGCACAATTTTGTAGCCCTTTGGTTATAGTTCCAAATTGCCCTCCAGAATGGTTGGATCAGTTCATAACTCCACCAACAATGCATAAGTGTATCGATTTTGCCACATCTCCAACATTTACCACTTTCCTTTATTGCCATATTGGCCAATCTGATAGATATAAAGTGGCAACTTAGCATTGTTTTAATTTGCATTTCTCTAATCAAGAGTGATTTAGAAGTTTTTTAATGTGATTTTTGTTGGCTTTGTTTTTTTTATCTGAAAATTGCTTGTTCATATCCTTTGAGCATTTATCAATTGGGAAATGGATTGTATTCTTATCAATTTGACTTCGTTATTTATACATTTGAGAAATCAGACCTTTATCAAAGACATTTATTATAAAAATTTTCCCTCAGTTTGTTGTTTCTTTCTAATCTTGGTTAGAATAGTTTTGTTTGTACAAAGACTTTTAAATTTAATATATCAAAGTTATTCATTTTGTGTATTATAATACTCTGTATCTCTTGTTTGGTCCTACATTTTTTCCTTCTCCAAAGATCTGCCAGGTAAACTATTCTGTGTTCCCCTAATTTAGTTATGGCATCACTCTTTATATCTAAATCATGTATCTATTTTGACCTTATCTTGGTATAGGATGTGAGATATTGGTCTAGCTTCTGCCATACTGTTTTCCAATTTTCCCAGCAGTTTTTGTTAAAGAGTGAGTTCTTGTTCCAAAAGGTGGGATCTTTGGGTTTATCAAACACTAGGTCATATATCCTGTATATTGTGTATCTAATATACTCCATTGATTTACCATTCTATTCCTTAGCCAGGACCAGATTGTTTTGATGATTGTTGCTTTATAGTACAGTTTGAGATCTGGTACTACTAGGCCTTCTTCCTTCACTTTTTTTTCATTAGTTCCCTTGATATTCTTGACATTTTTTCTTCCAGATATATTTTGTTATTATTTTTTCTAGTTCTAAAAATAATTATTTGGTAGTTTGATTGATATGGCATTGAATAAATAAATTAATTTAGGTAGAATTATCATTTTTATTGTATTAGCTCATCCTACCAATGAGCAATAAATATTTTTCCAGTTGTTTAGATCTGACTTTATTTGTGTGAAAAAGTGTTTTGTAATTGTATCCATATAATTCCTGTGTTTGCCTTAGCAAGTAGATCTCCAGGTATTTTATATTGTTTGGAATAATTTTAAATGGAATTTCTCTTTCTAAGTCTTGTTGCTGGACTTTGTTGGTAATATAATAGAAATGCTTAGAAATCTGATGATTTATGTGGATTGATTTTTGTATTCTGCAACTTTACTAAAGTTATTAACTAATTTTTTAGTTGATTCTCTAGGATTCTGTGAGTATACCATTGTATCTTCTGCAATGAATGATAGTTTAGTTTTCTTGTTACCTACTTTAATTCCTTTAATTTCTTTTTCTTTCCTTATTGCTAAAGCTAGCATTTCTAATATAATATTAAATAATAGTGCTGATAATGGGCATCCTTGCTTCACCCCAGATCTTATTGGGAAGGTTTCTAACTTATCCCCATTATAGATGATACTTGCTTAAGGTTTTAGGTTTATACTACTTATCATTTTAAGGAATGACCTATTTATTCCCAAGTTCTAGTGTTTGTAATAGGAATGGGTATTGCATGTTGTTGAAGGCTTTTTCAGCATCTTTTGAGATAATCATATGATTTGTTGCTTTGCTTATTGATATGGTCAATTATGCCAATGGTTTTCCTAATATTAAGCCACCACTGGAATTCTGGTGTAAATCCTACCTAGGTCATAGTGAATGATCCTTGTGGTATATTGCTGTATTCTCCTTGGTAGTATCTTATTTAAAAATTTTGCATCTATATTCATTAATGAAATTGGCCCATAATTTTCTTTCTCTGTTTTTGTTCTTCCTGGCTTAGGTAACAATAATACATGTATTTAAGATAAAGAATTTGGTAGCATTCCTTCTCTGCCTTTTTTCCCAAATAGTTTATGTTGTATAGGGATTAATTGTTCTTTAAATGCTTGATAGAATTCATTTGTGAATCCATTTGGCCCTTGAGATTTTTTCTTAGGAAGTTCACTGATGACTTGTTCAATTTCTTTTTCTGATATGAGATTATTTAATGATTCTATTTCCTCTTTTGCTGATCTGAACAATTTGTGTTTTTATAAATATTCATCAATTTTACTTAGATTGTCAGATTTATTGGCATATAATTGGGCAAAATAGCCTCTGATGATTGCTTTAATTTATTTTTCACCAATGGTGAGTTTACCCTTTTAATTTTTGATACTGATTATTTGATTTTTTTTCTTTCCTTTTTTAAGTTAAATTAACCAACACTGTCTATATTTTCCACAAAACCAACTTCTAGTCTTATTTATTAGTTCAGTGATTCTCTTACTTTCAAGGTTATTAATTTCTCCTTTAATTTTTAGGATTTCTAATTTAGTCTTTAAATTAGGATTTTTAATTTGTTCTTTTTGCTAGATTTTAGTTGCAGGCCCAATTCATTGATGTGCATTTTCTCTATTTTATTGACATAAGCATTTAGAGAAATAAAATTTCCCCTAAGTGCTACTTTTGGCTGTATCCTATAAATTTTGATATGTTGTCTCCTCAATTGTCATTCTCACTAATAAAATTATTGATTGTTTCTATAATTTGTTCTTTTGACCCACTCTTTTTTAGCATTAGATTATTTAGGCTCCAATTAATTTTTGATTTATCTTTCCATTGAGCTTTATTGATTATAATTTTTATTGTGTTATGATCTGATAAGGATGTATTTATTATTTTTGATTTATGCATTTGGTTGTGAAGTTTTTATACCCTAATATATAGTCACATTTGGGTAGGAACAATGTACTGCTAAAAAGAAGATATATTTCTTTCTATTGCCATTCAGTTTTCTCCAGAGATCTATCAGTATTAACTTTTCTAAGATTTCATTCACTTCTTTTACTTCTTTCATGTTTCTTTTTTCATTTGATTTATCTAGATCCAAAAGGGGGAAATTGAGGTCCCCCACTAGTATAGTTTTACTGTCTTTTTCCTCCTGAAGTTCATTTAATTTCTCCTTTAAAAATTTAGAGACTATACCATTTGGTGCATTTATATTTAGTATTGATATTATGTCATTGTTTATAGTACTTTTTAGCAAGATGTAATGAGATCATTACATATAATAATTACACATATAATCTCAGATCATGATTGCTATAGCCTCCTGCTTTTTTTTTTACTTTACACAATGCACAATAAATTCTGCTCCAATCCCTTACCTTTATTCTGTGTGTCACCTTCCCTCAAATGTGTGTCTTGTAAACAACATTAACTAGGATTCTGCTATCCACCCTGCAATTCACTTCTGTTTTATGTGTGAGTTAATTCCATTCATATTCATAGTTATGTGTATTCCCCTCCATTTTATTTTCCCCTTTTGATCCTGCTCTTTTTTCTTTCACTCTATTCTTCCTTAACAGTGTTTTGATTTTTATCTCCATCCCCCACTTCCCTCTCTATCCTATTATCACCCACCTTCCCTTGTCTTATTTTCCTCCTACTTCTTTATAGGGTAAGATAGGATTCTATACCCCAATGAGTATGGTTGTCATTCCCTTTCTGCACCAGTTGTGATGAGAGTAAGTTTAATCATTGCTTGGCACCATCGTCATCCTCCCTTCCACTATAATAGTTTTTCATGCATCTTTAGGTTAGATAATTTACCCTATTCAATCTTTTCTTCTTTTTTCTCTCAGTGCAATCCTCTTTTTCACGCCTTGATTTTTTTTGCATATCGTATCATCCTAATCAGCTTACTTCTCCATCATCTGTCAAAAATACTTCTTCTAACTGCTCCACTACTAATAAGAATTTTTAAGAATTACAAATATCTTCTTTTCATGTAAGAATACATACAATTTGACCTCACTGAGTTCTTTACATTTTCTCTTTCTTATTTACCTTCTTAGGCTTCTCTTGAATTCTGTGTTTGGACTTTAGATGTTCTGTTTAGGTATGGTCTTTTCCTCAGGAATGCCTGAAAATCTTC
This sequence comes from Gracilinanus agilis, assembly GCF_016433145.1. Classification (NCBI taxonomy): domain Eukaryota; kingdom Metazoa; phylum Chordata; class Mammalia; order Didelphimorphia; family Didelphidae; genus Gracilinanus; species Gracilinanus agilis. The sequence continues at coordinate 377,048,478 of NC_058130.1, forward strand.
TATTTTACTAAATGACAATCCACCTCACCCCCCTTAATGAATATACTCAGTTTTGTTGGATAGGTTATTCTGGGTTGTAAACCTAGATCTTTTGCCTTCTGGAATATCATATTCTATGCCTTATACTTCTTTAATGTGGAAGCTGCTAAGTCCTCTATGGTCCTGATTGTAGCTCCATAATATTCAAATTGTTTTTTCTAGCTGCTTGAAGTATTTTCTCCTTGAATTGGAAGCTCTTAATTTAGCTATTATATTCCTGAGAGTTGTCATTTGAAGATTTCTTTCTGGATGTGATCTGTGGACTCTTTCAATTTCTATTTTACTTTCTTGTTCAAGAATATCTGGGCAGTTTTCTTTGATAATTTCTTGTAATATGATGTCCAAGATTTTTCTCTATCATGGCTTTCAGGTAGTCCAATAATTCTCAAATTATCTCTCTTGGATATATTTTCCAGGGAAGATGTTTTTTCAATGAGATATTTCATATTTCCTTGTTTTTTATTCCTTTGATTTTTTAAAATTGTTTTTTTGATATCTCATGAAGTCATTACCTTCTAGTTGTCTAATTCTAATGTTTAAGGACAAAATTTTTCTGTCAACTTTTGGCCCATTTTTCATTTGGCCCATTTCTTCTTGCATTGCTTTCATTTCTTTTCCCTGTTTTTCTTCTGCTTATCTTAACTGATTTTTGAAAACCTTTTTTAGCTTTTCCAGAATCTGAGTTCAATTCATATTTTTCTTTTGGACTTTGTGTATGCTTGCTTTTCTTTCACTGTCCCCTTTTGTGTCTGTGCCTTGCTCTTTGTCTCCATAAAATTTTTCTATG